>NC_088872.1:48692247-48893534 GCF_032884065.1 Artemia franciscana | reverse complement strand
GGCTGTGTTTGGCTCACTAGGAGGGAAATATGGGAGGCTAATGAGCCAAATATGACCCATACCAAGGATACCCAATCTTTTATTATAGTGGATTGCATTGTCACTTAATTTCAAGAAAAATAGGCACAATTAAAAGCCGTCAACTTCATCTTTGAAAATAGGAACAAATAGCACACATATAGAAATAGACAAAAATTTATCCTAAAATACAAAGTCAAGGAGATTTTTGACATTATTTTTCAGCTGAGATGTTATCAACATTTACCAGCTCTCGATTAACACTGGGGCAACTGTGCCATGTTTGAAAGTTATACTGACAGTGCATGGTGTACGAGGGCTATTTAGGTGCGGCATAAATATCAAAGTATATTAACTAAAACATTTTTAAATGCTAATATTTTTCAATTTTCGGTCATTCTACTAAAAACTACTACTTGGAGGGAAAATGACTAGCGGGCCACACAAAAATCTCAGGTAGGCTACAGCTTGGACAACCCTGCCCTAGATTAAATGAGAAAGTTGGAGTTATTGTAAACTGACTTTCATCGGCATTTAGAACCATTTTTTGATGAGAAGTCCGCGTACAATATTTGATAATAATAAAAAATTCAGAAAACTACATAAATTTTTTTTTGCATCCTATGGTCAAAACATTTACATTTCAACTAACATATCAGCTCCAGAAATTCTTTCAGGAATTTATTCCCCTAAATCAAGGCTTTATTCTTAAATATTAAACAAAAATTTGCTGTGAAGGTGGTGGGCTACCCTATGTAAATTTGTTGACAAAGCGATTGATATTTTGGGAGCAACTCAGCCTTCTTATTAACGCAATTCCTTGTAGATACTCCACCTTCTGCTTCAATGTGCCTTGTTTATTACAAGTTTAATAGCATAAAAATGACGTAACCTATTGTCAAAGTTAGTGTATTTACACAATGTCATGCTTCCATTCTACCTGTAGCATGTACAAAATACAAACAGCTTATAAAGAAAAGTAAGAAAAAGTGTTTTTATTTGCCTAATATATGAATATGCCTGTTTATTCTCCCATCTGATACCTGCAACCAACTGAAAAAAAAAGCCTTATAAAAAAAGGTTGAAGAGAAAAGTAATAAAAGCTTGCATGTAATTATGCCTGTTTATTTTTGACTTAATAAAAGACAAATGGCCTAACCTGTAGTCAAATTTAGCTTCTCTACAAAAAGCCATGGCTTTATTTCCGTTGACCCACGAGTTGGCGATAAGCTTCTGTGAAAAAATGCTCTGACGAAAAATTAATTTTGAATGTTAGGGGTCACTTGGTTCAGAAACAAGCAGACAAAAATCTCAACTATAAGTAATTTAAAGAGAAAAATGAGGAAAAGCATATATATATATATATATATATATATATATATATATATATATATATATATATATATATATATATATATATATATATATAATATGAATTCATCGCTAGTGTTTGTTAAGATCTGACACTTATGGTTCAGTTTTTAAATTTCCATAGCTCCCTTTTTTGGCTACTTTTTAGGTAGTAAAACTTGAGTGTTACGTTTTGAAAATGACGTCGATAATTGTGGACGTTCGCCACCCTGATACTCTACTATTATTTTTAGGCAGTCTCTTTTCTGCAGGAAATAAGTTTGAGAATGTATGATAAAAAAACCCGTTTTGCAAACTGCGTCACATTGTGCCTCCCATTTTACCATGGCTGCGCTGGTATAGCACCAGAAATTAAGTTTTTTAGGATAAATAAAGAACAATTCCACAGAACGCCCAGATAACTAGGAAACCCTACTTCACGAAATAATTCACATTACGTATTTTGTTTTACTAAGGCAGCACTAGCATAATGACAACCTCTTGTGCAGTAGGGTAAACAAGGAACGAATCAATAGAGCAATTTTAAGTTTTAGAACGTAGGCTAACGTTTGACTAGATTATGTTTGACACGAAATACCACATAACGCTTTTTTACTTATTACAGCTGAAACTTTATGGGGCCGATTATGCTTGCTGATTCTACAGTGGGCTTGATTCGTCTAGGATATGTAGTATAAGGTGATTCCTTCGTTTTCAACATAAAACAAAATCGTGCCTCTTTCACATTTTAATAATAAATAATAATTAAAAATTAAAAATCATAAAATGACTGCCGAAAGCATTCGTATATTGGACGTCCTTTACTACCTTTTAAATTGCTTTTTGAATTTTTCATAGTGTAAATGATCCGTTGCTTTTTCAGTCTGTTCATGGTGTCTCTTTTTCTTAGACGGCTCTTCTTGTGGTTCCACTAGATAAAAAATGATGGTTATAAAATATTTCCATATATTTCCAAAGATTATAACAGCTCCTTACTTATTTTCTTCTGGCATAACGTAAATAAACAAATAAATAGCTGGACCACGTGCTGTGTTCAAAATAAGCTTCGGGCCAGGAAATTTGGCTCTCCCCATTCTTCCCCTCTACCCCCGGTCTTTTTGTGGCATAATTGCAAATGCAATTTCTTCAAAACTCGAAAACCCGTATTGGGGCAATAATCATGCTTCTAGATCATCCACCAAAAGCTTTATTTACACACTTTCACAAAAAGTCTGGTTTCTTTGAGTGGAAAGTTTGATGTGGGAGAAGTCGGGTCTGCAACTACCCTTTGAACACAGCTATCACCTTCAGGTGAAAGCCAGAGCTATCGTTTCAGTTCTTTGAGGGTTATACGCTCCAAGCATATGCATATAGAAGTGTTCCCAATATAAGGGAGCCAGAGAACTTCATTGTTTTGACTCATCAAAGCCTCAAGAAACATTCTATCAATTCAGCATCAAATGGCATCAAACTGTGATAACACTTAAAAAACGTTTAATGCAAACAATCCAAAATGAAATAAGAAATCACTATAGCCTTGATTACGGAAATGATACAACTATACGAAAACGTCCATATGCAATACTACTACTAAAAACTCACTGCAGCGCCAAGCCGTCTGAGGCCTACACACCTTCGTACGCTTTCCATCCATCGCAAGCTATTTAAAGCCTTCCTCTTTACACCCTCAAAAGAAGTTTAAATTCCCCTTAAATCCTTCCTAACAACCTCCGTCTACTCCGTTCAGGGACGACCTAGTTTTTGTTTGGGTCTAGATAGTTGGTAGACAAGGACGGTCTTTGGCTATCTGTCATCCATAGAACGTTTCCAAGTCATCTCAATCTTACTGCGAAATAGCTAACTGCAGCACCATAGCGCCTGAGGTGAACACAGCTACGCAGGCTCCTCCTCAATCACAATCAATTTATAGCCTCCCTCTTCACAATCTCCAGAGTAGTTTCAACTCGCTTTAAATCCTTCCTTACGACCTCCTCCCAACCGATTTCGGGACGGCATGCTTTTCGTTTGGCCCTAGATGGTTGGACGAAGAGAACGATCTTTGGAAATCTGTCATCCTTCATCTGTAGAACGTTTCCATGCCACCTGAATCTTCATCTCATTACGGCCATAGAACGGGGTGTAAAACCGCTAAAACCGGGGTGTAAATTCCACTTAAACTGGCCAGTTAAATTCACCATTTTCGTTTCATATTCTGCGGAAAAACATGCTCAGCCAAACTGGCTTTAATTCAGCAAGCGGAGTCACCGTACCGAATTAACAAAATTCAACTTATTATACATTAGATAAAAGAACTTCATTTGCTTACCTAACATTTGTTTTGTATAGCATAAGTTCGAGAAATTCGTTTTGTTTATCTATAGCTTTAAATTTGTCATAGACTTAAACTAATAACAGATTTTTTTTCTGCAATGAAGTTAACCATATACTATGGTAATTAATCGTCCTTATCTTTCCAACGCCAATAAAATCAAGTTCTTGATTTCAGCATAGGAAGTTGAATTTTAAAAAAATCTCCTAAATAGATGATTCCTTTCGGGTAAAAATAAAAAAAATTGCAAAATAAAATAAAAACATGCGGATTATAAAATTATTAGCTGAAAGTTGCTGGCAGTGAACAACTTTAAGTTCAGTTTAAATTCAGTGTAATTTCAGTGTAAATTCAGTTTTTGTTACACAGAACAGTAAATTTGGTTGCTACACCAAGAGAAAAAAAATGAAATTATGTTCTATAGCAAATTTTTATATTCAACAAGAGCTAATAACTCATATGGTATGATTTCTAGCAAAATTCTAAGAATCAATAGATTGATTTAAAAGGAAAATCAGAGGCTTAATGCCGGTTGAGATTTAAAATAAGAGCTGTGAGCCACGAGATCCTTCTAAATATCAAAATTCATTAAGATCCGATCACCCACTCGTAAGTTAAAAATACCTTAATTTTTCTAGATTTTCCTCTCCCTTTAGCCCCCCAGATGGTCGAATCGGGGAAAACAACTTTATCAACTCAATTTGTGCAGCTCCCTGACAAGCCTACCAATTTTCATCGTCCTAGCACGTCCAGAAGCACCAAACTCGCCAAAGCACTGAACCCCACCACCTAGCTCCACCAAAAAGAGCGGATCCAGTCCGGTTACGTCAATCACGTATCTGACATTTATAAGCGTTTTCCAAGATTTCCGGTTTCCCTCTCCAACTCCCCCCAATGTCAAAAGATCTGGTAGGGATTTGAAATTAGAGCTCTGAGACATGAGTTCCTTCTAAATATCAAATTTCATTAAGATCCGGTCACCCGTTCTTAAGTTAAAAATACCTCAATTTTTCTGATTTTTCCAAATTAACAATCCCCAGCTCCCTGAAAGAGAACGGATCCAAACCAATTATGATCCAAACCAATTATGTCAATCTCGTATCTATAACTTGTGCTTATTCTTCCCATCAAGTTTCATTCCGATATTTCCACTCTAAGAATTTTCCAAAATTTCTGTTTCCCCCCTCCAACACTCTGTGTCCCCGGATCCGATTCGAATTGAAAATGGAGCATCTGAGACATAAGATTCTTCTATATATCAAGTTTCATTAAGATCCGATCAACCATTCGTAAAATACCTCGATTTTCACGTTTTCCAAGAATTCTGGTTTTCCCCTCCAGCTCCCATCAATGTCACCAGATCTGTTCCAGTTTTAAAAGTAGAGTTCTAAACCACAAGATCGTTCTAGATATCAAATTTCCTTAAGATCTGATAACCCATTGGTAAGTTACAAATACGTATTTTTTTCTAATTTTTCCGAATTCCCCCCCAACTCCACCGAAGAGATCGTATCCGGTCCGGTTATGTCAGTCAATTATCTTGGACTTGTGCTTATTCTTTCCACCAAGTTTCATCCTGATCTCTCCGCTTTAAGCGTTTTCTAAGATTTCCGCCCCCCCCCCAAATGACACTGGATCCGGTCGGGATTTAAAATAAGAGATCTGAGTTACGAGGTCCTTCTATATATGAAATTTAATTAAGATACGATCACTCTTTCGTAAGTCAAAAATACCTCATTTTTTTTAGAATCAACCCCCCCCCCCCCAACTCCCCCAAAGAGAACAGATCCGTTCCAGTTATGTCAATAACATATCTGGGACTTGTCCTTATTTTCCCCACCAAGTTTCATCCCGACCCCTCCACTCTAAGCGTTTTCCAAGATTTTAGGTTCCGCCCTCTCCCAACTTCCCCTTCACCGGATCACTTCAGGATTTAAAATGACAGCTCTGAGACACGATATCCATCTAAACACCAAATTTCACTAAGATCCGATCACTCCTTCGTAAGTTAAAAGTATCTCATTTTTTAATTTTTGAGAATTAACCCTCCTCCCCCAACTCCTTCAAAGAGAGCAGATCCGTTCCGGTTATGTCAATCACGTATATAGGACTTGTGCTTATTTTTCCCACCATGTTTCATCCAGATCCCTCAACTCTAAGCGTTTTCCGAGATTTTAGGTTTCCCCCTCCATTCCCCCCAATGTCACCGGATCCAGTCGGGATTTAAAATAAGAGCTCTGAGACACGATATCCTTCCAAACAAAAATGTCATTAAGATCCGATCACCCCTTTGTAAGTTAAAAATACCTCATTTTTTCTAATTTTCAGAATTAACCCCCCCCCCCCCCCCAACACCCCCAAACAGAGCAGATCTGTTCCGGTTATGTCAGTCACGTATCTAGGACTTCTGCTTATTTTTCCCACTAAGTTTCATCCCGATCCCTCCATTCTAAGCGTTTTCCAAGAATTTAGGCCCCCCTCCCCCCAATGTCGTTGGATCTGGTCGGGATTTAAAATAAGAGCCCTGGGACACGATATCCTTCCAAACATCAAATTTCATTAAGATTTTTCCGAATTAACCGACAAACTACTCCCCCCCCCCCAGATGGTCAGATCGTGTTTAAGACTATTTCTAATTTAATGTGGTCCGGTCCCTGATAGGCCTGCCAAATTGCATCGTCCTAGCTTACCTGGAAGTGCCTAAAGTAGCAAAACCGGAACAGACAGACCAACAGACCGACAGAATTTGCGATCGCTATATGTCGCTTGGTTAATACCAAGTGCCATACAAATAAAATATAACTGCTGTTTTATAGTTTTTATTATTTGTTTTCCACTGTTTTGACAAAGTTTGCAGCTACATAGGCAAGTATGATACTGTAGGGACCACTGCTTCCGTCTGCCTAAAACGGGACAGCCCAATCGAGTAGGCGAAAAGTTTAAAGGGTATAAAACTTTAACTGCATTTTTGAATTCAGCGTAAAAATCCACATACTGAAATATTTTAGTTAAGGAGTTAAGAATAGAAAAAGATTAATTTGATTCCGCAACATATTTTACAATTTCACAATAAAACATGTAGCTTACGGATTGGTCACTTACATTTCATTGTTTTCACAAAATTAGCAGCTATATTGGTTGGCAAAAATTCGGACGGAACGTCTTTCTTCTTCATCCGCTCTGCTAGTATTCTTTTGTTTAGCTTTTTTCTTTCAAGGGGTTTTTCAGGGAACTTTCATATTTGAAAGATTTTGCCCCCATTAGGATTCGAGAGGGCTATTTCCATCAAATGGAATGGTGCCCCGGACATGTGGACCATGAAGGTTTTTCTAATGTTATGCTTCAGAAAATAAATTCTACGAAGTAACTTCTTGTACGTAAGGAGAATCCCCTGTTCCATTTACTGGCTCAATTAAATGATTTCTTCCTACTTATAATTTGACTAGACCTGGTCACTTACATTTCATTGTTTTTACAAAATTAGCAGCTACATTGGTTGGTACAAATTCGGATGGAGCGTCTTTCTTCTTCATCCGCTCTGCAAGCATTCTTTGTTTTGCTTCTTCAGTCGCCTCTATATTCTTTATTTTTACCCTAAACAAAAATAACTATCATAAATTTAGATTCCGCTTCGGTACCCAGATTTAAGGTCGCTGAAAGAACAAATATTTTTATTATAAACAAGTAGTCGGTTCGCTTCTGTTTGGGACTGACATCAGTCCCAAATTTTTGGAAATTTCGACATGATTTGACATCAGTCCAAATTTTTGGACTTGGCTGACATCAAATAGCCCATCTGGGCAGATACAGTGATAAATATAATTTAAGGTACCCTCAAAAAACAAATTCAAGGAAATGGATAAAAAATCTTGAAGCAATATTAAATTAAGTGTAAAACAAAGAAAATGAAAGATGAAAGAATTAAAAAGCTATGGAACCAATATTAAAAAAGCAAAAAACAAAAACTAAAAACAATAAAACCATGACGACTACTACTGTGAACAGCTCAGTGCAGCATCAAGCCGCCTACGGCCATGCAGCAGCAAAACCTCTTGCTGGGTACCCTTCTGTTTAGAATTAAATAAAAAAACAAGTTTTTTTAACTGAAAGTAAGGAGCAACATTAAAACTTAAAACGAACAGAAATTACTTCGTATATGAAAGGGGCTGCTTCCTCATCAACGTCCCGCTCTTTACGCTAAATTTTGACTCTTTCTCTCAACTCTTCTTTTTAAAACAGTAAAAACTCTATGACTTTGACTATTCTATGACTTTTAGGGGGTTTTCCCCCCTATTTTCTAAAAGAAGGCAAATTTTCTCAGGCTCTTAACCTTTGATGGGTAAGACTAAATTATAAGACTAAAATAAGACTAATATTCAAATCAGCATTAAAATGCGATTCTTTTAATGTAGCTATTGGTATAAAAATTCCATTTTTTAGAGTTTTGGTTACTATTGAGCCGGGTCACTCCTTACTACAGTTCGTTACCACGAACTGTTTGACTTACGACTTACATCATTTGATAGACCTCTACATGTATCCAGTGACAAAATAAACAGAAAATGAAATAAAATTTACTGATAAAATAATGTTTATTATGAATATATATCTTATTAATCTTTTAATTTTTTGTTTGGCAGTCTAGATCCTCCCTATCTGTTCTATTGACATAGATTTCACAATTCTTTTGGATATTTCATTCCTTTAAATAAAATGTTGAAAAATTGTTTCAGAGGAAGAAAACTAGCACTTAAGAACTTGATAACACATTCAGGTACATTAACGAGGAAAACCAAAAGATGTGGCAACATCACTGAACTGATTTTCAAGCACTGCCATACTTGGCGTAAAAAACGAACTCAAAATATTTAGTATAACAGCAAATGCTATGAGAGAACACGGAGTCGTATGGGGGAGTAAAACTCCCTTATACTTAGATTATGCTGATAATTTGAGCAACCTAGATGATAAATGTTAGCACAAATGACTAAATTTTTTTGAGGTTTAAGGGTTCAGGCTAAAAGAACAGGTTTAAAGATTAACCTTAATAAGACCCAGTCACTAAGACTAGGTGAAGGGATGATTTTGGGTAAAGAGAGGATCAACTAACTGAGCAGCTTCACTTGCCTAGGTAGAAGTATTAGTAAAGACGGTGGGGGTGGTTGTAGTGAAGATATTAAAAGTAGAATAGCCAAGGCTCTGGGAGTTCTTTCCCAGTTGAAAAAATATTGGAAGAATAGAAAGACATGTCTGCGAACCATGATTAGAATATTGGAAGCTGATGACGGGGGTTAAGAACAGTTTTGAAGCATGGGCACTCCGAAAGACAGAGGACACTTTGTTAGATATTTTCCAGAGAAATCGTCTATGGATTGTTTTGGGTACCCTTCTGACTGATTGTATTTCAAACAGTTAGATATTAGAAAAATACGGTTCAATTACACTTTCTAGGAATAAAATGAGAAGAAGACTGAGATTGCCAAGGAGCGTTCTATAGACGAAGGATAACAGGCTGCCAAAAATCGTCTTTGTAGGCCAAACATCTAGAGCCAAAGGAAAAGAATGTCTCCACGACCGAAGTGAAAGGAGGTCATAAGAAAGGATTTAAGGGAAATCGGAACTTCTTAGGAGGGTGCAAAGACGAAGGCTTTAAATAAATTGGGATGAAAGAGGACCGCCCATAGCTGGGTCAGCCTCGGTTGGTTTAATGCCACAGTGAGTTTGTTAGTAGCAGTAGTACATTATTTCATATCACCATATATGTTCTACTACATTGGAGCTTTCCGCTTTAAAAATATTACTTTCATATTTTTTTTTATAATTATACATTATAAATGATATTCATTATTTTATAATTACAATATTTAAATTTTATTAAATTATTGAATTTTTATGATTATCATAATTTGGAAAATTATTACTATTACAATAAATAATTACTAGTAATAATTTATCAAACCTCCTTTCCCGATTTTGCAATAACAGCGCTGGTATAGGTTTTATTACACAGGATAATAATCGGCTATAGCCCCACTTTACCACGATGAGTTCTCAACTCCTTTTCTAACAATTATTTGTTTCCCTCCCATCAAACAGAGTGATTGGTAAGCAGGAACCACACAGCCCGTTCAAAACAGGGATTAAAAACTTATTCTAAGCGCATGTTCCTGATTTTGATGTACATTAGAGGCTAATAGAATCCTTTTCCAATGCCAAATCTATTTTTATTATCAAATTAACTGGAGCAAAGTCACAATGCAATAGCTAATATACGCAGACAGCATTGGTTTGGCATCAAGAGGCACAGTAATAAGATTAGTTTTGAGCAGAAACAAACACATTTTGAGATAGCTTTTAAATAATATATCATCAATCTTCCTGAAGAAGAAATTCTTCATTAAGATTCAGAATTCAAATATTTCAAGAGGTTGGCAATAATAATGTTTAGTGGATAGCGAAGGAACAAAACTATAACGCTGCACCATGGACACCCCAATTTGCTCATAATTGCTATTGCCAGGCAATTTAAATTTAATTTATCTCAACTATGAATTAAACTTTTTAGATTGTCATGGAAACTAAAGAAGTCTAAGCTGTGAACCATCAGCAAATTCAAATACAATAGTGTAATAAAATGCCCCCATATTCTATTTTTAGTGCAATCAGACAAGCAACACAAATATTTGTGTAACAACACAAACCCAACAAGCAACACAACAAAACAACACCGAAATATTAGTGATTTCAAATAAAAATCATTTAATTAACAATCAATAGATATGCCGATACAAAGAAGTATTAAAGGTTTAAATGAGTATACTGTATTCCAGCTCAAGTGTGGTTTGTTGCATGTTTTGCATTTTTTTTTTTTTTTTCATTTTATTATTTTTCTGTTCTTTTTCTGATAGCATCCTAATTGGAAGCATTGAAGCAATTGACGCTTTTTAGTTATTTGAAATTTCAATTAGAAAATTGTCTTAGTTTTTTTTTTATTATTAAGTATGAATTTTTTATTCAGTGTTAACAAAAAAAGAAGATAATCACATAAAGCTTTTTAATTTTCTGTTTTAAGATAAGACAATTAAATTATTTTGTTGGTTTTGGTTTATTAGCTTTTTAGGCTGATACTTACCCTTGAGCTTATTTACACATATACCCAAACACAAGGCTAATTTACATTGTCTTTATGAAGATAAGAACAATAAGAGGTCACTACCATTTGCTATGCACTTCCATAAATATTGGACAAACGAGTTTTAATACCAATTAGTCTTGAATTTCACAAAGTCTATTAGATTCGACCTGGTTCAGGCATTCATTGCATCATCTTGTGGTAAGATGAGGCAGTGATGAGGTGAGGCAAGCAACATTTTTCCAAAAGAGATTATTAAGTGATCATTCCTATTTTGTAATGACTCAAGCGGGCCTTAAAAACGAATTTACCCCAAACAGGAGCAGCACATCTGAGTTGGGGTCTTACATATGTAGGCAGTTTTAACACTGTTGCCATTATACCGAAATCGGCGCAATACAGTAAGGGTTTGGATTGATTCGTTGTCAACTTTTTTAAGCTCATCAACATGTTTGGTAGCCTTAAAATCAACAAAAGTGCAATTTCACCATTTTTGACAACAAAACAACTGGAAGTGGTGTCAGGAGGAGCTCGAAGTCATGCTTAAGGGGGGGGGGGGAACCAGATGATACTTGAATCGGCGCGGCTGAGGATCAATCAATATTCTTTACAATCATTAAAGAAGGATGTTAGAAAGTTGCCACAGATCTGCGAAGGATTTGTAGTTGTAGAGCAACACAAGCAACAATGTTTATCAGACTGGATTCAAGCCCTCTAACGACATAGAAGTCCTAATCCTAGTTGAGAGTCCACACAAAATTTAACTAAGATTCAAAAAGCCACCTTAAGGAAGCGGATGACCAGAATGTACACCGTTCCTCACGGAGCTCATGGAGGGAAGGGGTACATTCTCGGTTGAGCATAAATGTCCCTACATACTGATCATAGGCTACAGCCAGGTTTTGTTGAATGAATTCTGGTCAGTCTCCTCCCTAATAATTTGGTCAATAAAAAAGATTTTTAATCCTCCTCCCTTCTCAAATAAGCCAAAAAATCTGAAGATAATAAAAGACACGACAAGCCTAGCTATTATTTGTTATCAGGTTTGGTTGGGATCCAACAAACCCTTCTCGTAGATTATTATGACAAGAACTTAAGACCTCCTCCTCCTAGCCTTCTCCCCCGCAGAGGTTGAATTAATCCAGAAATCTGAAAGGTCATGCAAGAATTATCTACTATTCCATTAATAGCTAAATTTAGGGATCGGCTTCATACGAATTCACGTAGGATGGATCGGGTACGAAGTCCCAAGGGACAGACCTAGAACACTACGTTTAATCGTCACTAAATTGATATCTGGAAACTCGTTCTGTTAGATGGTGGGACGAGAACAATTTAAAGACCCCGTCCTTTAAGAGGTCAGAAAGAGAAAGAAACGTCAAAGGGCACAAGCAGTATCCTTATTCTTACATCCGACCAAGTTTGGCTGAAATCCGATACCCCTTCACCTTGATGTCCTTATAACGGTAATTTAGAGAACACTTTTCTGGGGAGGTTCGGACTGGTTCTGGTTTCCGAAAAGCATAAATAGGGCTTAAGATCTGACTCCCAAGGAAGTTTCATCAAAGTCCCACAACCCCTTCAGTCACATGTCCTGATAGAAATAATTTAGGGGGCTCTTCCGCATATAGGTCGAATCGGGTGTGAACACCGTAAAGGCACAATACAAAATTCCATCAAAATCCCAATTTTCACCAAAAAGGACAGAGGAATTAAAACATTAAATTTGTTGTCTTGTTATGGAATAAAATAATAGTTTAGCCGTTCCACAACAAAAATGCATTTTAACATTTTTAAAACATGAATAAAAACATAAAAATTATATCCTATTTTTCATTACTTTAACTGATCACTCGTCTGTGAAACATTTAGCTTTGTTAAAATACAAACTTTTGATTAAATTACAATAAAATAAGGGGGAAAATACGGAAGAAGCAGGGCACTAAAATAAAATATTTTTGGACCTATATGGACCGATATAGTTCTATCGATACATTAAAACTACGATTTTCTAGAAAAAAATATTTTGTTCGTTCCGACCAAATGACGCTTTTAAAGCAATACCGCACTTTAGTCAGTGTCGACACGTGAAACCGTCAAATAATTAAGTAAAACTATTTATTCAAATTCGACAACACTTTTTGTCCGTCAAAATTAATTTATTTGCAAACTACTGATCCTTAAAGATAACTACAATTCAACAAAAGAATAAATTTTCTAGACTGTTCAGTGCCCTATGTTTTTGGCTTATTTTTTTGCTGATGTTTCACCCATGTTTTCTTTTTTTCAAATTTGGTGCACGCTATTACCAAAACCTGCATTACTGCATATAAAACACTTTTTTCTTATTAAAAGTTGTAATTCCCGAACTTTCCCAATTTTTTTAATAAGTATATCGTTGTATTAGTCTTCACTTAATCAATTAGATCAATCTGATTTTATTTTCACTGTCCTTGGCAACTTTTTTTCTATCAAATAAATTTATAACAGTGAGAATCCCTCCCGTGAAGCCCATCCTTGGCAATACCACTACAAAGACACTATATCCCTTTAAAGGAAAGTAAATAAAAGAGGGTTACCATATTGAAAAATTTTATGGTAAGGACAAGAATACAAAGTATCAATGTCCGAGATGCTTTATAATTGTTTTCTTTGTGTTCATTTTGTTTATAAGCATTATAACAGTACATAAAAGTGAAAGCACTTCCACGAAATCTACACTTGGGTATGCCACTACAAGGTCACTATGCCACCTTAAAGAAGTAAATAAAAAAAGTTTTATCATACTCCACTCCAAGGTCCACTTCAGGGATTCCTGTAAGCATTTGACTTGACAGCATTTCTTCAGACTTATAATTAGAAGATTTTCCAAGAAAATCCGGCAAGGAATGAAACGCTGCTTCCTCCGCAGTAGAAAATACTCTTTTCGCTTGCTTTTGGTCAACTTCTGTCGAACCTCTCTTTAACGCCAATTGCATATCCACAAACTTTTTCCTGTAAATCAAACAAAAATAATTGCATAAATAAAAGATCTAAAGCCAAACTGGCCATCCGTTACAAAACTGGCCAGCCTTTGGTGATGTTCATGGGGGTACCTGACAATTTTATATGTGTTAGCCCAACACAATTGTCTTTATTGTATTTGAATTTAATTAGCCCCACACATACAAAAAAGACTGTATGTGTTGGGACTCATCGGAGCTAACCCCATGTCGTCTACCCATGGTCCAGTTCATCCTATTGTCTTTAGGTCTAATTACATATCGACAAACTTTTTCCTACAAATCAAACAAAAATAAATGCATAAATTAAAGACCTAAATTCGAACTGGCCAGCCATGACAAGACCTGACAAAAGTCTACGAACAGGATAGCTCTTCCTGTTCTTTGTAGTAGTAGTAGTAGTAGCAGAGGCGCCATTTGGGGGGGGGGGGGGTCAGGGGTGGGCAAATGCCCACCCCAGATTTTCCAGGGGGGTCCAAGCTTCCACCACAAAGGGCCCTTTGCCGGCCATAATAATCCATTATGTCCAACATAATCCATTCTCTCCAATTGATTTGAAATTACTGCACGCCCATTAACCAAAGAGCGTAATTACTTGACGACCCTTGGGGTAATTACGCTATTTGCTATTAATTATTGTAAACTTTGAAAGTAGGTAAGATACATAATAAAATTCTCGAGTTCTGTCAAATGCCTATTTCCTAGATAATTGCGCGACACGAAGTGAGTCGGGGGGGGGGGACAATATGGAGTTTATGCCCACCCCAAGATTTGGTCCAAATGGCGCCTCTGAGTAGTAGTAGTAGTAGACAGGTTTAATAACAAAAACTTGGCAGCTATTGCTGATTTGCGTTTCTTTACATCATTTTCAAAATCAAACTACACTTGAGAATATATATCAAACTATAAGCATCAATTCTTATTGTACATTTCGACGAAAACTGGGACGTTATTCCTATTCTCTTTCACTTTTCGCATCTTCTATGGATGCGCATCATCTATCTTCTATAGGTAATGCTGTTGAGACAGAGAGACAGAGACAGACAGAGAGAGAGAGAGAGAGAGGGGGGGGGAGAGGGAGAGAGAGAGGGGGAGAGGGAGAGGGAGAGAGATAGGGAGAGGGAGAGGAAGAGGGAGAGAGAGAAGATGTATTTATTCGTGGACATTAGTAAACGTACAATGATAAATTTAGTCGATCATCCTCTAAAAGGATTAATTGCCCGTGGCAAGAAGAGAAAAACGCAGATTGGCTTATTTACTAAACATTTTCTTTAACAGTTAGTATCAGAGTTGATAGTCGAAATGAACGAAACTTTAAAGATTTGGCATAAAAAACATCAACCACAAAAGGAAAATAAGGTGGGATGGAGGCGGACAAAAATAGAAGAAACAAAAGCAATACCATCAGCAAATGGGACAAAAAACATCAGACTGAAACGGAGAAACATTTTATTCATTTTTAAAGGATTCAAATGAGTGACACCTTTGACCTGGTTCAGGTAGGCTATTCCACGCAACACAACAGGCAATCAAGGGGTATGATCAAGTCTTACCGAGAGAATGAAAGGAATTCGAGAATTATATTCCGCCATTTTACAAAATTTATTTTTAAAATCTTACGAAAAAGAATTTCTTCGAAGAAGATAAAGAGCCATATTAAAATTTAGGACTAGTAGAAATGAAGTCTTAAAATAATTCAAACTTAAAAATGGCCCCTGGTTAACAATTAATAAGTCAATTATTTTACTGACAAACCCGCTAGAGCAATGAAGCAAATATTAACGAAGTGATGTTTTTTTAATGTAAGATAAGCTATTTTTGAGCTCTTTATTTTTATATATTTAATTGTACGGACGTGTAAAACTTTTCATTTGGGTATAGTTCCATTTTTGTTGTTTAATTTGGGCATAGTTCTATTTTTGTTGTTTGTTAAACCCCATGACACTTATTATACGCAGTCCAGCAGTAGAATAAGATCTTGCAGCCTCTACACTTACTAGGGATGTCAATTGGAGGGGGGAAATTGGACCAAAGAGTTTAAAAAATTAGCAAATTTAGTGAATTAACATCACTGGAAAAGAGCTGCAAGAGAGATATTTGCAGGAATTATTTCAAAGGTATTGGCAAAATTAAAAAGCACACAAAAAGCAGCTGCATGAATCAATGGTCGTAGATTTTTGTATTTTGATCCCTTCTTATTGGACCAAAGAGTTTAAAGTAATATACCCAATAAGAACCCATAAGAGTTCTTATTGGACCAAAGAGGGGAAATTGGACAAAAGAGTTTAAAAAAATAGCAAATTTAGTGAATTAACATCACTGGAAAAGAGCTGCAAGAGATGTATTCGCAGGAGTTATTTCAAGGGTATTGGCAAAATTAGAAAGCACACAAAAAACAGCTGCATGAATCAATGGTTGTAGATTTTTGTATTTCGATCCCTTCTTATTGGACCAAAGAGTTTAAAAAATATACCCGATAAGAACCCAAAAGAGTTCTTATCGGACCAAATAGGGAAAATTGGACAAAAGAGTTTAAAAAATTAGTAAATTTAGTGAATTAACATCACTGGAAAAGAGCTGCATGAGATATATTCGCAGGAGTTATTTCAAGGGTATTGGCGAAATTAGAAAGCACACAAAAAAAACAGCTGCATGAATCAATGGTCCTAGATTTTTGTATTTTGATCCCTTCTTATTGGACCAAATAGTTTAAAATAATATACCCAATAAGAACCCAAAAGAGCTCTTATTGGACCAAAGAGGGGAAATTGGACAAAAGAGTTTAAAAAAATAGCAAATTTAGTGAATTAACATCACTGGAAAAGAGCTGCAAGAGATGTATTCGCAGGAGTTATTTCAAGGGTATTGGCAAAATTAGAAAGCACACAAAAAACAGCTGCATGAATCAATGGTCGTAGATTTTTGTATTTCGATCCCTTCTTATTGGACCAAAGAGTTTAAAAAATATACCCGATAAGAACCCAAAAGAGTTCTTATTGGACCAAATAGGGAAAATTGGACAAAAGAGTTTAAAAAATTAGTAAATTTAGTGAATTAACATCACTGGAAAAGAGCTGCAAGAGAGATATTTGCAGGAGTTATTTCAAGGGTATTGGCAAAATTAGAAAGCACACAAAAAACAGCTACATGAATCAATGGTCGTAGATTTTCGTATTTAATCCCTTCTTATTGGACCAAAGAGTTTAAAGTAATATACCCAATAAGAACTCAAAATAGTTCTTATTGGACCAAAAGGGTTTAAAAAATTAGCAAATTTAGTGAATTAACATCACTGGAAAAGAGCTGCAAAAGACATATTCGCAGGAATTATTTCAAGGGTATTGGCAAAATTAAAAAGCACACAAAAACAGCTGCATGAATCAATGGTCGTAGATTTTCGTATTTTAATCCCTTCTTATTGGACCAAAGAGTTTAAAGTAATATATCCAATAAGAACCCAAAAGAGTTCTTATTGGACCAGAGAGTTTAAAAAATTAGCAAATTTAGTGAATTAACAAAAGAGCTGCAAGAGAAATATTTGCAGGAGTTATTTCAAGGGTATTGGCAAAATTAGAAAGCACACAAAAAACAGCTGCATGAATCAATGGTCGTAAATTTTCGTTTTTTGATCCCTTCTTAAGTTTTAGTGCCCTTCTTAAATGACAGAAGAGATTTTTCCCGCGTACATTTACGGAACAAATGTCAATAAAACAGATGCATTGGTTATGCTGCTTAGAGGTCATATCTTGTTTTGCAATTTCATGTCTGCAACCCATTGCCTGCTCATCCTTTAAAATTCTGTCATGCACTTATTGAAAAGCATGGGTATCGGCGGCTACTGATGGGTGACTTCAACTGTGATGTTCATTGCTCCTCTAGGAGAAAGTCTTACTTTTTCCTTGTTTTTATTGTTTTAACTATAGTATTTTGTTGACTATAATAAATTGAATGTCAATACAACTAATTCTAAAAGAAATTCACAGGAAATGTATTTCTTGTGTGAATCAGGGTATAACGGGGTCACATTTCCGCGGGGGGGGGGGGGGGGGTTCCTGAAGGGGGAATACGTTGGACACTATTTTTATGTCTAAAATTCCCTTTACCAAGCGAAGTTTGGTCCCCTAGTACTCTTACAGATAAGGGTATATAAGCTCTATTTATTTATTGTACTTATAGTTAAATACTAATATTCATATGTACTATGTTATACGTCTATATCCTACTTACATTTCTTCATCCTCGTCTCTCACATTGGTTTCAGCTGAAAAATGGGTACCAATGCTAACACTGTAAGCATCATCATTTTGTTTTAGCTCTCCAGACTTGAGGGCTTTCATATCAATCATTCCACCAGCTTCTGTTTTGAAAGGATCAGTCTATACAGAAAAGTAAAAAAAAGTCAGAATAGGTACAGGTTAAACTAGGGCATAGGAATCACGTATCACAACTAAATATGCTCAAATACATTCAGACACTCTTAGTACTTAGAATCCACAAAATTGTGGCACAACAGTTTTGTTAAAGCACCCAGCCTCCTCCACCCGACGTTTTGGATAGTTACGCCACTGAAGATGAATACAACTGTGCAAATTAACCCAGCCTTTAATACTTAAGTTACAAACAAAACCATTTGCTCTTTTCTTCGTTAAAAATCATTTTCTTTTTCTTTACTCCGATAGCTGCTCATTTTAATATGATCATCCAGATCGTATTCATTGAATTACCCTAACAGTCTGTCCTTCAGTTTAATATCCTGCCTTTTCTTGAATACACTCAGTAACCTCCTTAATATTTTCGTATTTTATAGCATATTCAAGGGTATATTATCGTAGCTAAATTGCTAAAACGCATCTTCAACAGTGCACATGTGCGAATGCCTTGTTTCCGTTTCTGTAGCGATTGAACCTTTGATGGAAAAGTGGCACTGACACCTGCACAAGAAAGGATGGGGACAGGCACCTTTGCTATAAACAAAGCCGTATCCAGTGGTGGGGGGGGGTATGAGATTTGAGCCCCCCCCCCCCCCGACACGTATGTCCGACTCGTAAAATGAAACAAAAATGAATATAAACAATATTGGTGCGTTTTTTAAAGTTTTTGTACCCCCTCCCCCTAAAAAACCCTTTTGTAAAATCGTGGATATGTCCCTGGCTATAAGAATTGCCGCCTACTGAGGCAAAGGGAATCGAAGGTCTGAGCCTTGACCCACTAATAGTGGGTCCACCCCTTCTAATAATAATGTGTCACAAGAAACTTTAGAGATGAGTCATAACTTCGAATATGCCAAGGAATTTTCCCCTTTATCCTCCCAGAAGACTCGAAATCTTGACAGAGAGCACATTTTACAAGTTCACAGCAATATTGCGCATTCCTGTCTTTATCTTCCCTTCCCTGATGGAATTCCTTCCTTGTACCTTCCCTCCCTCCCTGTGAAAACACTAAGATAGATCACAGATAGCAAGGTGTAAACAAGAACAACCTTCATATTATCCTTTCCTGTAATCAAGGTAAAGGGCTTCTCCAGGCAGGTACGACATCTTTGGAGAGAGGGGTTGAAACTTTGGTGAAAACGCAAGGTAGATACTAATAGTATAAAAGAATAGAATTAGACGCATTATTTGTAACATCCTGGTTTTGTACACAGTACATTTGTACCATGTACTGTCGAAGAAGTTGAAAAAATTGTTTGTAGCCTTAAATCAAATTCTTCTGGTGTAGATGAATTGAGCCATAAGGCTTTTAATTTTGTGTCGGTGTATATTTTGCTGGTACTGGTTTATTTAATTAATCTCTCAATGGTTAAAGGACATTTCCTTCGGAACTGAAACGGTCTAAAATCATACCTTTACATAAAGGTGGGAACCCCTCGGACCCCTGTAACTGGCGACCAATTTCCATTTTGCTTTTATTTAGTAAAATTTATGAAAAAGTTATTTATAAGCGATTGTATGATTTTTTGGATCCGCAAAAATATTGTATAATGGACAGTTTGGTTTCAGAAGTAAACATTCCACTAGTCATGCAGTACACCATCTTCTAAGTTTTGTTGATAATGCGCTTCAAAATAATATGGTTCCTTTAACTGTTTCTGTAGATTTCCGTAAGGCTTTTGACGCTGTGGATTTTAATACTCTTCTAAGTAGACTATGTGGGCTTGGGTTGGGTAGTACTTGTGTAAAGTGGTTTTCATCGTACTTGCATGGCCGGACTATCAAAGTTGCTTTATCAGATATATTAAGCAGAGAGTTCGGTGTTAAGTGTGAAGTGCCTCAAGGTTCCATGCTGGGACCTCTACTTTATCTTATTTATGTTAATTCGTTGGCTTCACTTGTTGGAGTTGAGGCGCTGACCTCTTTCGCGGACGACACTGCGATAACAGTAATTGGTAGTTGTTTGGTGCAGGTTGTACATTACACTAATTTAGCACTTGAACGTTTGCGCAGTTTTACATTAGGTAGTTCCCTAGCAGTTAACGCATCTAAAACAAATTATATTATAATTAGTAGAACAGGTAGGTTACTTAATGATAATAATAACATATTTTTTGGACATTTACCGATTAAACAAGTTTTTAAAATTAGGTATTTGGGGTTTTATTTAGATAATAATATTAGTTGGAAAAAGCATTGTAGTGTTATTGGTGCAAAAATGACTAGGGGTCTAGGAGTTCTGAGACGTGTAAAAAAAACACTTCCATTCAAGATTTTAAAAATCATTTATTTTTCCCTTGTTAATCCTTATATAGATTACGGTTGTGTCCATTGGGCCAGCAATTTTTTTTCTAATTATAAAAGAATCCAGATTTTGCAAAATAAAAGCATTCGATTGATTGCGGACATAAAAGACCAGGTTGAATCCAAAACTATAGCTAGCTTTTCCCGGTGTAATGTATTAAATGTTGGTGAGATTCGTGACTACCAGGCATCAATTTTTGTGTTCCACAGCATGAATCATATATGCCCTGAGTATTTTCATGATTATTTTTCCATGAATCAGGAGCACCGTAATTATGATACAACAAATTCACAACTTTTAAGCCATGAAAAAAGAAAAACAGTCGGACCATCATATGTGGTTCATAATCTGGGGCCTTCTGTTTGGAATAGTCTGCCGGCTGGCATCAGGGAGTCTGTCACTTTATACGGGTTTAAAAATAAATTGAAAACATTTTATTTGACTAATAGATTTTGAAGGACAGGAGGTTCTTGATGTCATTTTTCACAGTTTCTTGGGGTGGGGTGGGGGCTGAAACCGGTAAATAGTATTTAATAGGATTATTTTTTTTGTATTTTGTTCATGTCTATTTGTTGTTGTTTTTTATATATATAAGATAGGCTAGGTGGATAATCATGAGATGTTATGTTTAGATATTTATTTATAAGATATAAATCATAATATGAATTTGCAGCACAAGTCCTTAGGACTTTCTTTTTGCTGCATTAAATTTATTAGTGGTGTCATTTTTTTATGTTTATATTGTAGATAAAAACAAAACCTACCTACCTACCTACCTACGCATACTAGTACATGGACGTAAATGAATTATGTCCGTTTCTATATCAATAGCAGCTTTGATTGCAAAATCTAGCCTTTTTTCCGGATATGCATTCATACCTGCAAGAAAGAGCTTAGGGGAAAGGCAAAGACGCAGACCTTACTTCGAAGAGGGATCAATATTTAAAAGTCGACACAAATTTTAAAAAAGTACAAAAAAAGGCGAACTCCCTACTAAAAACAATAAGTAATAGGGAAAACCATAATAACCCTGAGATTTGGAGGGAGATTAAGATTACCAAAGACCCTGAGCCTGCGCACTTGCTTGATAGGGGCTACTGCTAGTCTCCGATTTATAACGATGTTCAATGGGAATTATTCAATTCTCTTTCTCCGAGAGTTGATCATCTTCGTCTTCACATAATGGTTTAGTTACCTGGAATAGCCAGTATTTTCACCAACACTGAAGAAACGTAATCTGGTTTACGTCTATAAGAACAGTGATGAGTACAAAATCCCCAAGTATATTATTGGATTGCAGCCAAAATATTGCAATTACCCTTCTCAGCATATTTGACAACATCCAGGATTCAGACGCACAAATTTGGGGGGGGGAGGAATCTCTCTAGGGTTCAAAATATACCTCATACTTGATATCTTCATTTCAAAAAAAAAATCCTTGTCCCCCCTTACAATTCCATGAATTAGTGCCAATATAAGGATTCCTGAACTCATTCAACCCAGGATGACCTTAGGCCCGGCTTGGGTATTGTGACCAATCAAAATTGTGACTAACAAAATAAGCTACTGTGTAGAATCTCCACTCCTCCCACAAAGGGCACCATTCTTATCCGTGAAAAGTTCTGGATAAAAGACATAAGCGTAGCGTAAAATTAAAAAATTCAGGGCTAGATGTACTCTTTTTACTATCGAGTATTTTGAAATTCTTAGAACCCCCCCCCCCCCATAAGGGCCTGAAACGTCCATCTGTAATTATAGTCTATGATAGTTGAATACATTTCAATATTATTTTTGGTAGTTTACTCACAAACTCTGAACCAGGTAATTGGTTTTGCTCTGTGAGTGCAATTGTTCAATTAGTAGATCTAAAAAACAGAGATATAATAAATAAATATAAACAATGCCAAATAAAAACATTAAAAATAGATGGACAATATAAAATATAAGGAATAATTTTGATAAAATGCAAGCATTCTAATCCTATGACCAGGGATTGTCAAGAATGGCTTTATTTGAGTTATTACAAAAAAGATGAAGAGACACCCTTGTCACATAATCTTCTGTTCGAAAGTTAATTTTAAATCGATTGGTTTATTTTTGTGAAGTAAATTCATGAAACTATCCCATTTTTTCTAATTTCTGGAGTCAAGGAACCCTACCTCTTTAAAACCAAGCCTAAATCCATCACACCGGTTTCTTCTAGCCCGGGTGTATTTTAAGCCAATAAAAATAAGAAAAAGTGCTTGATTCACGGTATTTTTACGGATAAATTCTCTGTTTCTCTGTGATTTTACAGTGTACAATAGTAGCACAAATGCACACAATTTAAAGATTTAGAAAAAAAATGGATCAAAACTAATTCGATTTTCTTTTACTTTTACGGTATAATGTATTAGATGCTTCTATATATATTTGATGTAAAATTTTGAACCAAAAATTCACCTTGTTTTTGTATATATTTTGCCCTTAAATGCCCTAGCTCGTTTAACAAATTAGAGCTTCTTGTTTAGTTTACACTTTTTGACAGAAAAGTAAAATGATTAAAAAGCAAAAAAGCGAATATTTCCATAAAAAGATAAAACACTCAACTGTAATGTTTAATTTTTTCTAGGAAAAAATGTGACACTGAGTACTTACAATAATTTTTTCTTGTCCAAGCTCCAGCTTTTTCCCAGTTGCAAGACTAACAGCACTAACCCCATGAGGTCTTTCTCTTAGCTTTTGTAGCTCTCTGGCCTCTTCAAGCACTTCTCTAAAAATGTGTACAAATTATTGTTGTTTTTTTTAACATACACGCACAATAGTCCTATCTACATACACTATTTTCTATTTTTATGCTTTTGTCCTATGTTTCCCTTCATCAAGTAAATTTTCACTTCAGTAACATTTCCTCTTCAGATTAAATCTGCCTTTTTTTACCTTTTACTGTTTCATTTCTTTTTAACTCTATTGTCTTCCTCTTCATTGCCTAATAATTTATACCCCCCCCCCCTCATTACTTTCCAAGAATAAAGCATATTTCAAAAACCTGAAATTTCCCAAGACAGAGTTCTGAGACTACCTCCTGATTAACGCCAACAGCAATTAATTTTGCCTGTAGTCACAAATGACATACTTTGACAAATACTTTGGCAAAATCTAGGAGAATGAGATCTACTGGGATTCCTCTATCTAAAAGCTCAGTGAAAAAATCGTATACATCTATCGGATTTAAGTGAACAGACAGTTCTGGTCTATATCCATGATGACTCTTTATAACAAGATTGTTGGAGGTGAGATGTCTGACATTGGCAGTATTTACTATTCCTTCTAGAATTTTCCCAACAGCAGATGTAATGCTAAAAGGGCAGTAATTTGCTAGGTCTACTTGGCTGCCACCTTTATGGATAGAGGTGATATTAGCATTCTGCCAGTCGTGAGGTACTGTCTTTGTATCCAGAGACTTTTGGAAAAGTGCTCCAAGAGGCAAGGCCTGTTCTGTATGAGCTCCCTTTAATGTTCAAGGGTGTATTCCATCAGGCCCTACAGATTTGTTCTGGTTCAGATTTTTCAGTCTAGCCTTAACATCATCTTTACTGAACGAGATTGGTAGCATTTATTTATCAACTGTATACTTAGGTTGATTGGGAAGTAGATCTCTATTTGGGGTAGTGCAGACTTTTTGGAACTGATTGTTCAGTGTCTCAGCAATGTCTTTGGGGCTAGTAATAGATGTTCCAAAAACAGAATGCTCAGTTACTGAGTGTCTTCTGGGTTTACGCAGGGAAGTATATCTCCATAATTCCTTGGGATTTAATTTGGAAGCATCTGTAATTGCTTATTCATACTCTCTTGTAAGTCTTCTTCAAAGCTATTGAGTGTTATTATAGAGTTGCTTAAATTTATCATAATTTGTCTGTGTTGGCATATCGTAATATATTTTTCACTGCTTTTTCTTTTTCTGCATTTCCTGTTTAACATCATGCGTGAGAAAAGGAAGAGTTCTTGGTTTATAGATCCATGTAGTTGTGGTATGCTTGACACAATATGATACAAGAATCTCTTTCACTTTACTCCACGATTCAGGAGCATCTGTACTATCAATGAATAGCATCTTCTCTTCATAAATAGTCATGGATGCATGTTTATTTATTTTAATTTTTCCCAGTGATGACCATAGAATTTCTAAAGGGCTCATTATTAGTTTAACTGCATAAAGTAAACAAAATACATTAAATACTTATAAGATGTCCCGTATCCATCCCCTCATCAGAAGCTTAAACTACCATCCAAACTTATCACCACAAACAGCGCAATGCAATACCAGTATACAAGCTTCTGAATGCTGAAAATACCATTCCTAGCATGTTGCAAATTAACGATTCAAAGAAAACTTGCAGTCACTCTCAAAAGCTCTTCCAGAAATAAGAAGACTCCAAACTGAGGAGCAAGTTCTTCTCCAGTAGAGCAGTCAGCTTGTGGAACTCCTTCAGGGTAAGAACAATGAGCTCTACCAGCATGGAATGCATTCAAGTTGTTGATGGATAGGGAATGGCTAAAAAAAACTATGCCACACTTCTTGGGAAGCCACAGATAATACATTGCACTACCATCACTAAGCTGGCAGATACAGGATGTCATCCTATTTTCTAGCAAGTGCAATTTAAGGTAAAAGAGAAGTCTATCTCTGTCTCTAGTTTCTTGTAATATCTGGGAGATGCAGATGAGAGAGAGCATCGGCGACTGGTAATTTCGAACCTGGTCAGAACTGCAACTGGTAATCGTATGGTTGAAGCTGCAGCATTAACCTCTTTACCCTCGGGGGCCTTATGGATAGGGTTTGGAAAATCGTCTCAAGAGGGCGGTGGTCAGTTGTTACATTCACACGCCTTCTGTACAAGTAGTGATGGAAGTGTTGAATCCATATACTATGGCATACAACTCCTTTTCAAGTTGAGAGTACTTCTGCTCAGTTTTGCCGAGAGCGCAGGATGCATAGGCCACTACATCTCCATCGGAACAGAGATGTGCTCCCAAGCCATGACTGGAAGTGTCAACCTTCAATTCCACATTTAGGCTTTTGTAGTTGAAGAAGGAGACACTTGTTATGATAGACTCTTTAAGTTCTATCAGAGTGTTTTCATTTTCTTGGCTCCAAGAGAATGGTTCACATTTAAATATGTCTTGGAGGCTTTTGTTTCTTGTAGAAAGGTCTGGTATATATTTCCCTTGGTAATTCAACACGCCCAAAAGCATAAGTAGCTCTTTGCGACACTGAGGTCTGGGCATTTCTTTAATTGCTCTTAGTTTTTCTGGGTCTGGCTTCATGCCATCTTTACCGATTATATGGCCGAAATAGCACACCTTCTCCTTCTTTTTGAGCAGGCTAGAGCTTTTCAGTCGAGACTATCCAGCCCTTTTCCTTTTGACTCACTCTGAGAGATGAGCAGAGCTATGGGGCTGGTTTGTCTTATTTGTTTTGTATCAACGCAAGCACACACTGCTTGCGCTGAAACTGCATTTGTCTTTGTTGAATTTTACGCCTTTCTTTAGTGCTCTTTCCATGACCGCTTTCAATCTTCTGTCATGTTCTTCTTGATTTTATCCATGAACAATAATGTCGTCAATAATGATGGCTTCGGCTTCCAGCCCTTCAGAGGCTTCTTCTACACGATGCTGGAATTCATCTTGCACTGAAAGTAGACCAAAGGACATTCTCAGGAAACGATAGTGCCCATATATTGTACTGAATGTTGTCATCTCAAATGCAGTTTTGGAGAGGACTGATGACCAATAGCCCAACCTGGCATCCATTTTGCTGAAAACAGTTGCACCATTCAGTTTGGCTGTGACATCATCTAGAATAGGTATGGGGTAGTAAGGGCCCTTTATGCAGTTGTTGAGCTCTACTGGATCTATGCATAACCTAAGGAATCCATTTTTTACGGATCCATAATCTAATGGATCCCAGAGTCGACCCATTCAGTTGGTTCTGTGACCTTTATTATGATTCCTTTTTTTTCCATTCTGGCAAGCTCTTTTTGAAGTTTGTCCTTCAATGACTTTGGTACCCGTCTAGCTGGGTGGACAGTAGGTACACCCCCAGCTTTTAGCTGGATATTGCATTCACCCTCAAGTCTTCCAATACCTTCAAAGACACTTTTGCACTCATCAACTATGCTAGTTTGTTCAGAATTAGTACCAGTTTGATGACGTTCAAGTCTATGCTGGATCAATACCCTACAATATGAGTAGAAGCTGAGTCAACCACATAGAATTTGTGAGACCCTTTGGGATGCTGTCTGTGGCTACAGGCAAGGTCACAAGAGCCAATGACAGGGATCTGGGCTCCACACTAGCTGGTCAATCGTTGGTTTGTTGGCAAGAGATTCGGCTTTGGGTCAAGCTTGTTAAAGACGTTCTTGGGAATGACATCGGCTGGGGCTCCTGTGTCAATCTTAAAGCTGACTAACAGTTGGCTTTCAACTTTACTGAAACAAGGGCTTCATCTTTACCACCATCTCTCTTGATGGCATATAAGAAGACTGTATCTCCATCATCCATTGCTGCCTCAACTGAGTCTGTTTTTTCATCAATGATACTTACATTCGGTACTTACGACAGACTCTTGTAAAATGGTTAGGCTTTTTGCAATGAGTGCAGATTTTTCCTTTTACTGAGCATGAATGATTTGCTGAATATGGGCCGCCACAAAAATAGTATTCTCTACTCTTGAGGTTATTCGTAGAAGACTTCGGAGTTCGGCTACTGTTCCGGATGGTACCCCGTGTGATAACATCCACTTCTTACTTAATGGGCGTTGCTTTACCATCACAAAATGATTTCAACTGAGCCTGGGTCGTTTTGTCGGTTCTACATCTTGACACTGCACTCTCTAAGGTTAATGAGTCCCTTTCTACCAACAGTTTCTCTCAAATGGCTTGATTTCTGATTCTACACAATGCTGTCCTGTATCATTTGATCTTGTTCTGAGTAAAGACAAGGTTTGGCTAACGTTTTTAATTCTGTGATATATCTTTCAATACTTTTGCTTTCTAACTGGTCCCTCTTCTTGAACATATATCTTGCAAACACCGTGTTTTTCTTTGGGCTTGCATAATCTTTAAAATGTTTAAGAAGGGGCTCAATTTTATTAGCTTCGGTCTTTTCCAATTCGAATGTATTGAAGATATCCCTGCCTTTTTATCCCACCCAGATAAGGAGGTATGCGCACTGAGATTTTTTAGTCTTATCTGCCAGTGGTCCAGTAAGCATCAGCTGTGCATGCTGTTAGAATCGGTTCCACTCATCTGCAAGAGATATGGCATCCCAATTGATGGATGGCTGCTGGACTTTAATTAACCCAGGCTTCTAAAACAAAAAAGCAATATGTAAAGGCAAGCATAGCACATGCAAGAAATCGCAAGCGAGCCTTCATAATTAATTACTATACTATAAATCATCACAAGCAGCAATAGGGAAAATTAGTGTGTCTACAGAAGCAAACATAATTTTTAGAGAATATCAATTACTATATAGCCTAGCTCATATAACAACATTAAAAGGCATATTGAGTGACTTGAACATCTTTCACCTAGCAAATTAAATAAGAAAATAAAACAATCATCAAGAGTTCAAATTACAAGGCAAAGTTGAGGCAAGATAAGCTAGCATTGGACATGTTTAGCCTGCTTGTACGGTAGGATACTTTCCAAAATAGCCACAACTAACAAAAGTATCTTGCCATTAGTTTTTCCTGAATTTTACCTCATTAAATAAAGCATGAACAGAAAACAGTAAATATTGAATAATTCACATAAACGACTTAAAATAAAGTAAATATACCGCTCAATGCCTTTTTTATGCTCTTTCCAAATATAATAAATGTTTTTGACAAAAATACAAATTTGAGTCCTTTACAGACCCTCAAAGATGATACCTTTTTTCATATTTTAGATACGGCTGACATACCTCTGTTAGTGTCGTTCTTGTTAAAACCAGTTTTCCATAAATTGAATCTACAGTAAAAAATTCAAGAAACAATTAATGCATGAGAAATCTATCATATGAGCTATATATCTGGATAAGGTTAGAAAGGTTAGGTTAAAGTTGAATTTCCACCAAGATGATTATTATATTGAGAGAGAGCATAAAAAGGCATCAAGTGGTGTATTCCTTTATTTACCATAAGTTGCAGCTTGGAGCAATTTAAGGATTTCTCCTTGTAGAGCTCCAGAGTTGGTGATTAGAGTTGTATTCATGGTTCCTTAGTGACCAAGTGCACTGTGCTGATCCATAGGTTCCCAGTTGAGTTTACACTCTCTGGAGGACCACTACGCATCCAGTCTTCATTTAAGATGTCCACAGATCCAGCACATAAAAGTTTTTTCAGAGAGTCTATTCCAAGTGCTGATGATTCTTGAGGAAAACAACTGAGTTCAAACTCTGGATAGGGTAGGCTGCTTAACAAGTTTCAATGATGACCTCTAGTTCTTGAGTTAGGAGCAACAGTGGGATATAATACTGGGAGTGTCTTAACCCTCATCAACTTATAGGTTAAAATGAGTTTACCTCTATTTCTCCTGTATACAAGAGTTGGTAATTTCAGCTTTGCTAGTCTTGCAGGGTAGGAAAGTTCCTGCAAGCCATAAATCACTTTGGTGGCATGTCTCAGCACATATTCTAAGACTTTTATTTTTAAAATAAGAGGAGGCTAGAGACGTTCCAACTTCAAGCTTATGATGCACAAGTTCCTTATACAGAAGAGTGATGACCTTAGGGAAATGAGCGGAAAGAGTATGCGTAATCAGCCCCATGGTAGAATTAGCCTAAGCAGCAGACTTCTTAACATGAGTGCTGAATTTTTATTCATTATCAATAGTGATTCCAAGATCTTACTCAGTATTTACAGAGGAAAGTGGGTGACCTGTGAGACAATAAGATCAACAGGGGCTCATTTTGCCTAGATGAATGCCATGGCACTTAACAACAATAAATTTAAAAAATTCATCATGAGTACTGAATTTTCATTGATTATCAATCTTAATCAGTATTTACAGAGGAAAATGGGTGACCTGTGAAACAATAAGATCAACAAGGGCTCATTTTGCCTAGGTGAATGACATGGCACTTAACAACAATAAATTTATGAAGCCAAGCCTCAGTCTGTTGATCAAGAAGTCCAAGATTATTTTGTAGAAGGGTATAATGTTCACAGGACAAGGCTGGTCCAATCAGTGGCGGATACAGGGGGGCGGGGAGGGGGTACAAGTTGATGTTGATAAATGTCATCCAATCATATTTCCTTAATTAGTTGTTTATAAATCAAAATTTTTACAGGACAATTCTCTTACTTAATGCTAAATCTGACTCAAATTTCAAATTTTTATTTTTGTGCTCAACAGACATACCCAAATTTAAACATTTGAATTGAATATCCGAAAAATCTCAAGACTAAAAAAAATTAATTAGAAGTCTCAACAACTGGAAACCCAACATTAATTATGTTGTGAGATGAGAAAATTACCAACCTATACCTGTCAAATACAGAAATAACAAACACATAATTATTTGTCTTTTAAGCAGTATTTTAACTCGTATAATTTGTTTTAAGTGCATACCTACATGCATCTTTATTAGAGTTCATATTTTTCTGATGATTCTGGTCTTTATTTGAATATTTTAGGATGTATAGAGCTCTAAACTGATAGGACTAGCCATTATAAATTGTCACCAAAACATTGAGGTAGACATTGACGATGTAATAAATAGATATGGCAGGAGTGGAAATAGACTTCTTCTTATGAAATTGCAAATTCTGTAATTTAAGCAAAATATATTTAACTTTAAAAAGGGGAAAGATACACTACATTGTTATGATAAGTAAAATTTGATTAGTAAATTTTTGAAATTGCATCAAAATTGACACTGCATATTAAAACACAATTTTTAAAAAGAAACAGTGATTAGTTAGTGCTTTATTGTCTATACTTATTTTAAATGTCTTCTATGTATTTCTATCTCTTTATTCTGTTTTTCTTGTTGCCTTAATTACCTTAAATCACTTTAAATCACAGCTTGGAGCAATCTAAGGATTCCCCCCTTGTAGGCTTACACCCCTAAAAGAACTAGTCTTTAATGTTTAATATATCTTTTGTGAATATACAAGTTGTATCTTTATCCTCATTTCCTACTCTTCATTACTATCATAGTTACTAAGCAATGTCACAAAGCTAGGCAATATGTTAAATGGTTTGACCTATACAAATTGTCACAAAAAGTGCATGACCCAAAAAGATGGTCCAAAACCATTTTTTTTTTTTTTACAATAAAAAGCTTATTTCACTTGCTATAGTGGTCAGACGTGCAAAGAAAAAATTATGAATAAAATATTAAGTATCATATTTTTTTTATAGATAGTGAACAGCAATTTTTTTTTTTATGGTGGGGTGGTTTTCATAACTTATTATTTTTTGTATTGATATTTTTATACCATTTTAGTTTCAACAGATTTATTAAAACTTTAACCCTCACTAGATTTTGGATTAAATTTCCAACCATTTTCACTACCTATCTACAACACATAATTGTTGAAGTTCCCTTTAAATTGTGGATGTTTCTTCGTTCACAAGTTTAGCAAAGCAGCTTATTATGCACCCCCACCCCTAAAGAAAGCCCTCGGTCCAATGCGCTTCAGATTGTCAACATAGAGATGATGTAGGTCATTATGTGAATTATTTAAATATTTGCCCAGATAACTATATTTGGTAAAGACCTAAGTTAGGCTATGAATTGACTTAGCTTAGATTCTGCATGGAGCTTAGTTAGGCTATGCCTACTTAAGACACCATTTCCATGAGGATGCAAACTATATAAAAATCCTGTATCCACATATATTTATGTTTTTGCATTTGATTTGTTCAATGAAACTAGCCCCTTGTTCAGCAACTGAAAGAGAGGACGGCGTCAGGTGAAAAAAATCTTGCAATCAGGAACTTGGAAATTGCCATAAAAACAACGCAGACCTGCTGTGGACTATAGTTCCACAGCAGGGGATGATTGTGGACTAAGCTGTAATGTTTCTCATCTGGACAGACTATTGTCACCACATGAGACTGTAAATAGTTCGTTTGTTTCAGTTGATGATGATGTTTCATGTATTAGTGAGTTGTCTTCAAGTAGTTCCTATTTTTTCAGTGCTAATTCAACAGTTTCTTCTGGTGCTTCATCAACCGAACCTCTTTTGGCTGGTGTAATTTTTGCTACTAAATCATTTCTGCACAGTGCAACCAAAAGTGCAACTCATCATGCAAATGATATTGGAAAATTAAGGATTCTTAGGGCAAATGCTGACAGCCTCTACAAAAAGGTTCCAGAGCTCCATCTCCGCCTAGCAAAAGAAACAGTCAATATTGCAGCCATATCTGAAATATGCCCCAAAAATGCAAGACAGCCCCTTACAGCCCAAGCACTTGAAATCAGTGGATACCAACGCATATCTAACATTGAGTCCAGTGCCTACAGGAGAGGTGTTGGAATATATGTTAAAGGCTGTCTTCAGGTAAGCACTTTGATTCCTTCTTCCCACTGTTGCGTTTGGGTTGAGAATGTCTGGGTTAGACTGCAGTGTGGTAACTCTAAATAGCGCTCAAAGTGGTTTATTGTAGTCCTAATACTCCCTCTCGTCTTGAATCTGAACAGTATCTTTCTAATATTATTTCTGATATTCTCAAGGACTCTTGCAACCAACATGTGGTGATTCTTGGTGACTTCAATCTTCCCCATTATGATTGGGTTGGTGGTTCTGGTTTTTCAGCCAAAGAACAAGAATATCCATTTCTTACTTGTCTGTCTGAACATTTGCTGTTCCAAACTATTGACCAGCCTACACGGTACAGAGATGGTCAAACATCTAACATACTGGACCTAGTTATTCTTAATAATCCAGATTCGTGGACTAAAAATGAATTTCTTGCCCCTATTGGTAACAGTAATCATACTGCTATCCTCAGAGAACTGTGCCTGGCTACTACTCAACCTCTTCCTAAACAACACAAAGTTATTCATTACAACCATATCTCTGAGAGACTTTCTGACTTTGATTGGGATACCATATTCACTTCGGACATCCAGTTCCAGTTCCAAAAATTGTAGGGATGTAGGAGATAAGATAATATTTATTTCAACAAAGCGACTATCACAAGCCCAAAAGGGCCGAATTCGCACTTCAGCGTCAGTACAACATCATAAATTGCAATCAATAAAAAGTCAAACGATAAAAACTCGTAAAGTTAAAACAGGGAAAACAAATTTAAACAAAAATGTAGCTAGCAAGAATTACAAAGTTTGCAATTGCAAAATAATCACTCAAACTATAAGATAAGAGTGGAGTGAGAAAAGAAAAAAAAAGGGGGGGGGGGTATTAATTTAAAATTTCAACTATGTGAGGGATTAATGTTCTTAGATAAGATAAGATATTTAATTTCAAAAAATAACTATCACAAGCCCCGAGGGACGCATTCCGGAATTCGCATTCCAGAGTCATAAAACCATAAAAATAAAAACACATCATAAAAATAGCACAACAACTAAAAAACTGGTTAAACAATGTCAAAAACAACTAAATCAGAAAGGCAAAGCCATTCATTTGTCAAAAAAAAGAAAAAATTAAACGGCAATATGTCAGAAAGTTGAAAAGGTAAGTCGTAAAACAAAACTAAAAGAGTGAGATAAAATTAGCGTTGAAAAGGTTTAAAAGAGAACATATAAACAATCGGTGGGAACAAACGAATCAAACGAACAACGACCTAAAGCACCTCACATGAAAGAGAAAAAAAAAACGGGGGGAGGCGAAACTAGTTGGCTATTTTATTTATTTTTTCTGTGATGAAGGGGACAAAGGTTTTTTTATATCTGGAGGTAACGCAACGAATGGGGGACAAAACTGGGATGGGCTCAGAAACAGCTCGAGGCTGTCGTAATCTGGATGGTGAGTGACGTTTGGGGAAAATACTTGCCGTCCGAGGGTTCGTTATTGCATTTTTTGAAAAACGGAGGCACAACGACGACCTCCTTCGCTCAAGGGTTTCCAAACTAGCTTTTTTTAGGAGCAGAGAGTAAGGCACCTTGCCTTCTTTGAAAATTATTCGCAAGGCTCTTTTTTGTATTGACTCAATTTTGTCTGATTCTTCACGGGAGATGCCAGGGTGCCAAACTGGACAAGCATATTCAAGATGCGGACGGACAAACGACGTGTACAACCTTAAGGAGTGAGAAGGGGGGACACTATATTTACTTAGGAGCTTAAGGAGGGCGATAGACGCATTAGCTTTATGGATGATATCTTTAACGTGGATATCCCACTTTAAATTTGACGAAATTGTGACTCCAAGTAATTTAACCGAGGATGCATAAATTTCAGGAGGGATAGGATTAAGAAAACAGGGCGAGGATTTGAGGAAACAAATCGGCATTATCATGGACTTAGAGGGGTTTACGGTCATATCTAGGTCCAAAGCCTCACTTCCAATTTCATCGAGAATACTCATAGGGTCGCTTATTAAATTTTTGAAGCAACTTTCAACAATCGTTAGGTCATCAACAAATTTCCAACGGTCAGGAACTTCCTTTGCAAGGCTGTTAACCATGACTGAAAAAAGGAGGGGGTCTAGGAGAGTTCCTTGGGGTATGCCATTGTAGATAGGGAGAGGATTTGAGTAATGGTTCTGGTATTTAACCACCTGTGATCTATTTGTTAAAAATGAGGCAACCAATTTTACCAGTAAGGGATCAATATTGAACTCGCTTTCTAGTTTCTCAATTAAAATATTGTGGTTAACAAGGTCAAAGGCTTTCTGAAGGTCAATAGAAATTAAGTTTAGCCAGGAATTAGGTTTTTCGAGGATTTTCCCGATGTGGTCAATAAGAGAAACGAGGTAGTGGGAAGTAGAAGTTGATTTTAGGTTTCCAAATTGTTTCAGGTCAGTAAGAGGTAGGATTTTTTCCTTTAGCAAATCTGCAAGGAATCCTTCATACAATTTTGAAAAAATAGGAGTAAGCGTAATAGGCCGAACACCATCAAAGCCAGGCTTTCCATTTTTCTTTTTCAAAGGGGTAATAAAACCCTGTTTCCAAATTGTTGGAATTTGCCCAGACTTAGTAATTTCGTTAAACAGGACAGACAAGGGCTTAGACAGGAAGTCACCGAAGGCTCTAATAAGGGGAAACGGGATATCCAAAGGACAAACACTTGTCTTTCTTAGTTTATCAATTCTTCTTTCAATCTCAGACGGGGAAACAGTCGGGAAAAAGGGGGATGGGGCTCCTGTTGATAATTGGATTGGCAATGCTGGAAGGCTCTGGACAATGGAAGCGAGAAATTTATTTAGATTATTTGCAGTAACATCAGGGGGCTCTGGTAAGTTGAAATTAAGCTATTCAAGACTCCTGCCACATAGCTTTTTAACCTCGGAATACCAGTTTTTTGGCTTATTAGTGAACAATTCTTCGATCTTATTTTTGTAGTATGATCGTGCCAATTTACGAATTTCTCTTTTAATTGATTTTCTTAATATATTGGCTTGATCGAGTTTACCATTCTTAAACAGCTTCAATTTGGTTCTAATTAGTGTTTTTATTGTTTGATTAATAAAGGGTTTGTCACTTGAGCACCTTTTAAACCTTTTTTCTGGGAAACAAATTTGATATTTATCAATTAGCTTTTTATGAAACGTGGCTGTTTTCTCATCAAGGTTTTGTAAACTATAAATGTCGGACCAATCTTCAGTACTCAGCCACATACCAAAAGAAAGAAGACCAGAATTTTGAAGGGGGCGGTAAGTGCTATAAGTCTTTGAGAAAGTATGCTTAAAAGTTGAGGAGGGGGACAAAAGAATGGAAAAATGATAACTCCCACCTAATGGGGGCAAAGTTGAGGGAGGGCTGTAAAAATTATACATATTAGTTAAAATAACATCAAGAGAGGTATTTCCCCGAGTTGTCGGTGTTTTAACAATTTGTTTTACTTTAAGTGAAGCACAAAAGGAATCCATTTTAAGGTCGTTGGCATCGCCAACTAAAAAAAGGCCAGCATTGGGGTAATTAGAAATAACAAAATCAGCACTTGCCTGTAATTGCTGGACAAAATTACGTTTTGACTCGATATTTTGATTTGGGGAATAATAGAAAACAGCTATTGCAATAATACTAAATGGACGAAGGAGTACTTTTGGTCTAACACTTAGCCAGAGGACTTCATCATACTCGGATAAATTAGGGACTTGAATAACCTTTGGGTAAAGGTGACTCTTAGTAAAAAACAGAACTCCGCCACCTTTTTTCCCGAGTGGGTGGTCTGAAGGACGGAGTTTAATAAACTCTGAATAATTTGTCAGGTGTAGGGACCCTGGGTCATGGGATTGAACTTCAGTAACTACTACTACTACTACTAATAACTCACTGCAGCACCAAGCCGCCTGAGGCCAACACAGCTACGCACGCTCCTCCTCCAACCTAATCTATTTAAAGCCTCCCTCTTTACACCCTCCCAGGAAGTTCCCATTTCCTTTAAATCCTTATTTATGACATCCTCCCAACCCAGACAAGGACGACCTGCTTTCCGTGTAGCCCCAGACGGTTGGCCAAAAAGGACAATCTTCGGTAATCTGTCATCCTTCATCCGTAGAACGTGGCCTAGCCATCTCAACCTTTCTTTCATTATAGCCCCAGAAAGCGGGATTGAACCACACTTTTCGTACAACCTACTGTTTGAAATACGGTCAGTCAGCCGGGTACCCAGAACAATCCGTAGGCAATTTCTCTGGAAAACATCTAGTAAATTTTCATCTGCTTTTCGGAGTGTCCATGCTTCAGAGCCATATTTGACCACTGTCATCACTGTAGCTTCCAATATTCTAATCTTGGTTTGTAGGCTTATCTTTCTATTCTTCCAAACTTTTTTTAACTGTGAAAAAACACCCTGAGCTTTAGCTATTCTACTTTTAACATCTTCACTGCTCCCACCATCTTTACTAATAATACTACCAAGGTAACTGAAGCTCCCAACCTGATCAATCTTTTCGTTACCTAAGGTCACCTGTTCATCTTCACTTATTCCTAACCTTAGTGACTTAGTCTTCTTAACATTATAATATCTATCAAATGTGATTCTGAAACCACCTCGAGTTCAGTAAGCTTTTCAAAATTAAGACTTTCAGCATTAGTAACTAAAAGTTTAGGAAAAACAAACCGATTGGGGAATCGCGACAGGGAAACTTGATGGGTTTGAGAATTTCCTGGGGGGTAGGGTTTTAATTTAATTTTATTATGCTTTGGAGAAGAGGGGTAAGAGAAGGATTTGCTTTGGGGATTTGGATGTGGGGGGACGGGCAAGGATATGGACGAAGCACGAGGACTTATTATATGACAATTATTGGGCGCAAAAAATCTCAGACCTGAGTCACGTTTACAGGGTAGGCACGAGGGATAAAACGAATGGGCTGGGGTTTCGTAAGGTGCTGGGAAAGGGGGGCTGGGTGGGAATAGTGATTCATGTCCGTCAAGAAATTGCTGGTTTGCGGCGGAGTAGGGAGGGTATGGGGCAGCATACTGTAAGGGGGAAGGAAATAGGACTTCTGTATACGGAGAGGAGGAGGAGATAACAAGGGGTAAGGCGGGGGAGTATGTAATCGGGAAGGGTTTATTAATTGTTGGGCTGAAAATGCAGGGGGATAAGAATGGGTGTCGACAGGAACCTGGCCAAGGGGAGGATGGGGTCGTGAGTGCTTTCGACGCTGGCCTAAAAAGGGCGGGGCCTCCCTCCGAAATCCATCTCCGTTTTTTGTCAAATTCTTAGAACTAGGATCGTGCACATGCGAAGGTATAGCTTGTGGCTTAGAGAATAACCTACTAAACGACTTTGGTATAAAAACATGATACTTGTCACAACCGAAACAACGACCCGACATAAAAACGGAACAAATTGAAACATGGTCAAACAAGCACGAACTTTTATTGCAAGAACCCGTCAGAAAATATTTGCAAATAATTCTTCTTCAGAAAAACTAGCCACTAGAAGCGCTATTCTCCTCCAGTCTGCAAGCAATGAATGTATGCAATTATGAACAATAATACATTATTATTGATTGTGGGAAGTGCGAGTACCTGAGCTATCTGTCCCCAACAGTTTAAGGCCACTAGGCGGGCCAGTACCAATACAGCTCTTCCTACTCATTCCCACTCTCTTCTGCACAATCAAAAACTATATATAAATCATGTCCTTTTAAAAATTGACTTCTTCAAGCTTTAATCATTATTCAACAATATTTCTCTTCTTTAAGATATCAATTGCAGCCTTAGATATCTTACAATCAATTTCCCATGGCAGGTTAGAATCGAGGATAGCTATATAAGTATTTGGAATCTTAGCCAAGGAGCAGAAACGCTTAAGAGCAATAGTCTCCTCACTCTGAGCCTGGCAATCAAATAATATATGCTGGACTGTTTCATCTGCTGAAAAGCAGACTCGGCATAAAGGGGAATGATGTAGCTTCCAATTAAATAACAAGCTACTTAGAAGTAGGGCACCTGATTTCAGCCAGCAATGTAGAACTGTATTTAATCTTGTATGAAATGGAGATAAAATTAATTTACTGTGATTAACATTGGATCTTTGCCTGATAATATCTCATGGATTGAGGTCAGAGGAAGGATTAGGAATTAACATGGAAGCCTTTGCTGCTAGAGAATCGGCCATATCATTATATTTGGTGAATCTTGGCAAAAATTCAAAGCTGTTTTAGTAGTTTTTGAAAAAGCTTATACTAGAACATTTTGGAAGAGACAGGCAAAAACACTACCCTTCATGACCTTTCTAACTAGCAAACTACTGAACAGGAAGAATCAAACCTGAAAACACTTTAAAAAAAAGAAAACAACTGCAAGCTATCAGAAGTATCAAAAGGCAAGGAATGAGGCCACCAATTCTATCAAACAACTGAAGAAGAGTCATGAAGAAAGGTTAGCTGAAAATATAAAAAATAACCCCAAGCTGTTTTGGCAGTATGCTTCTGTTAAATGTTGAAATAGTCACTCTGTCCCTGACTTGACCCATCATGGTCAGACAGTTTCAGACCCATCTATTAAAGCCACGATTCTAAATAGCCAGTTTGCATCAGCTTTCACACCAGAAACTGCTAGTCAGCTCACAGCTCCTCCCTTATATACTGTTACTCAACCAATGCCACCTCTTGAGCTGACTGAGGAGTCTGTTTTGAAACAGCCTGCTTTGTTGGATGTAAATAAATCTGCAGGGCCAGATGGCCTCCACCCCTGTCTTTTACATAAGTGCAGAACAAATAGCATACTCACTCTCAAAGCTCATCAGACTATCTCTTGATAGCTCAAAGCTTCCTGCAGAATGGAAAGTGGCACATATTACCCCCATTCATAAAAAGGGAAGGAAAGATTCTGCAGAAAACTACTAGCCTATTAGTATTACATCTGTTGTTGTTAAGCTTCTTGAACGTATTGTCAACAAAGAAGTTATTGAGCATCTTGATCAGAATCATCTTCTCAACAGCTCTCAACATGGTTCTGAAGCAACAGATCAGTTGACACTAGTCTGCTCTAGTCATATGACTGTACTACAAAACTACTGGAGTTGGGAATCCCTGTTAGCATGATCCTTCTTGATTTTTCAAAAGCATTTGACAAAGACTGTCATAAGAGACTTGAGCTCAAGCTACAATCTATTGGTTTGGAGGAAAAAATTCTTATATGGATTCTGGATTTCTTGAGGAATTGTGTTCAGCATGTGAGACTATTTGATGCATATGGCAATCCTATTTATTTATTTATTTATTTGAAAACCCGTCAATCATACGAAATGAAAAAGATGGAGCACGAACATATAAATACTACTACTACTATTAATAACTCACTGCAGCACCAAGCCGCCTGAGGCCAACACAGCCACGCACGCTCCTCCTCCAACCTAATCTATTTAAAGCCTTCCTCTTTACACCCTCCCAGGAAGTTCCCATTTCCTTTAAATCTTTATTTATGACATCCTCCCAACCCAGACAAGGACGACCTGCTTTCCGTGTAGCCCTAGACGGTTGGCCAAAAAGGACAACCTTCGGTAATCTGTCATCCTTCATCCGTAGAACGTGGCCTAGCCATCTCAACCTTTCTTTCATTATAGCCCCAGAAAGCGGGATTGAACCACACTTTTCATACAACCTACTCTGTCTTTTGATTACATTTTCAACTGCAACATGAGGGTCGGTTATGTGATACTTTTTAATGAGGATTGAGTTTCTGTACCAGGGAGGAAAACGTAGGAGGTATTTAGCAAAACGGAAGAAAAGCGCACGGATTTTAGACTATTCAGCCTTCAAGAATAGTTTCCAAAATGGTGCCAGGTACAGAATATGAGGTAAAACAGTAGCGTTATATAGGCTGGCAAGGAGGGGGCGGCTAAAACGGAATTTAGCAGAGACTATGGATGCATACGAGCCGGAGATTCGTCGATTGAGGTGTTTGATCGGTAGAAGACGTGTATGCCTTAGAGACGAGCCAATAGGGACTCCGAGGTAATTTATGTGGTCAGCAGTATTCATGAGATTTTCACCAAAAAGCAGTGAAGGCACGTGTGGTGTTTTTTGCCAATTGAAAAGAACTATCTCGGTTTTCTCAGTGTTAAAATTGAAGCCAAGTTTTGGATATTCGGTTTTAAGCATTTCAAAATGTCAGAAGCTTTTTGTAATGTTCTACTTAAGTTCAAGACGTCGTCGGCATAGCATACTAAGGAGGTGTCTACAGAGGAAAGAATGCATGAGGTTGCGCATTTATCTTGTGCTTGAAGAACATAATTATTGAACAAATGAGGGGAGGAGACAGCTCCCTGGCGGGCACCCTTCAAAACGGGGATTAATTTTTCATGAGGCCGGGGAGGCAAATTTTTATCGGGAGGAAGCTTTAGGCGAATGGACAGCCTCGAGTACATATCAGGTAGGGATAGAACTATGCAGGGACTTAGACCTTGTTGTGAAGCTTTTAATAACATTGCAGCGTGTATGAGTGAATCAAATGCACGGCTGATGTCATGACTAGCTAAGGCTATGCTCTCTCCAGAAAAATCCGCATCGAGTAGCACACTCACTACAGCCGTTAAGGCATCGGCACAGCCAGTGTGGCGCTTAAATCCGAATTGACGTGGCGGGGTGTAGCATTTAGTTTCCAGTTCATTAATGAATAGAAGCTCGAATAGTTTACATAAAGATGTGGCGACTGTAATGGGGTGGAAAGACGAGCATTTGATTTCATTTTCCCCTTTCTTCGGAATGGGGGTAAGATCCCCTACGCAGAAGGATGAGGGAACAACACCTTGCATGAAGATCATCTGCATAAGAAGCGAAAGATGCATAGCGAGAACCGAACCACCATGTTTAATATGGATAGCGCTAACCCGGTCAATTCCGCAAGAAGACTTATTTTTCAACCAACGAATTGCTTGAATAACGGACTCTAAACTGACAACAAAATCACCATGCGGAAGCTTATCAAGGAACTCATCCTTTTCTCTCTCGTACATATCTTCAAGATGGGGGTTAGGAGCAGCAAATTCACTTGCATAATAAGAATACCAATCCTCGACAGAGATTTCAGACGGAAACAACAGAGGGGTAGGCTTTGCCAAAGATACAGACTTGAAAAGAAAATTTCGATCCTGTTTTGCATGGGTGGAATAGCTATCAACGAGAGATTTGCGGTGGAGGGAGAGCTCCTTCGAGAATCTACGCTTCGTAGTCAGTCTGATGCTAATAATGATACCAGATCTTGGGCGCCCACAATCTTTCCATACCAAAAACCAGGATTTTTCTTGATGACAAGCAGCTACCAGCAAATGATTTTTGGGCCATTTTTGCACCATCCCCTTACGAACTTTTACTTTAGGTACCGCTAACCTCTCAGCATGAAGGAGAGCGTGACAAATTTCAGTACAATAAATATTGAGACAAATTCGGACTTCTTCTTTAGAGAGATCTTTCGGTTTTTGGAGGAGATTAAAGGGAATACGGATTTTGTTAAGAATTTCTTCTGTCGCCAGAATAAATAGTTGCTTATCAGCCTTAAGCCAATACAGACGAAATTTAGGCTGTTGAGTTTCCTGGCGGGTTTGGTGACCATTCGAAGAGACAATATGTACAGAAGACGAGACAGGAAGGTGGTCAGAAATTTGATAGTCCGTTACTACCCAAACATTTTGAACAGTTAAATTATGAGAAATGGCAACATGGTCTAGATTTGACACACTGGAGGAGCTGTGAATATATATAAAATCCCTATCTTTTCCTACCACAGCAAGGTAATCACCAAAAAGATTCTTAATCAAAGAGGTACAAGATGATTATAGAGAAGAAATCTCAGGATGGTTGCAGTTGAAATCTCCAATTACTACACAAGAAAAACCCTGGCGCTTAATTTTAGATATACATGAATTTAGTTTCTTACAAGAAAGGGCAAAAAGATGTTCTGAACGCTCATCTTTATAATCTGTTGGCAAATACACATTAATAAATACACAACTTTCAATTTGTACTGCAAGAAAATTGTCAGACTTTTTGAATAGACTGGACAGAACACATGACCAAACAAACGTAGCTAGGCCTCCTGAAGGTCTTCCTTGGCTGCAGCTCTGTTTAGCTGGGACTTTGTAGGCCTTCGTGGTATGATTCAGTTCTAGCAGGTTTTCACTTTGCACAGTAATAAAGTGCTCTTGAATGCACACTACGTCATGTTTGACACTTAAATCACTAAGGATCGGGAGCTTCTCAATGAACGAGCCATTGATGTTCCATGAAATGAAGCTATAGCACTTGCTCATGATTTCTGTAGTTGCCTGTTTTTGGGACAACTAATACTGTAGCAGGTATGACCCGGCACTTTACACTCTACACAAAAAGGGAGTTTTGCACGTGGAAATGTGCTCATGCAAGCCATATTTTGAACATGTTGATGGATTTTCACAGTTGGAAGCTAGATGGCCTATCCTGTGGCAGTTGAAACAACGGCGCGGAAGGAAGACAAATTCTTGGGCTTGTAATCGTTTGTAGCCAATTCAAACCAAGTTTTCAAGGAAAACTTCAAGATCACTCCACGTCTGAAAATATACTTTATATGTTCTTGACTTTCCACACTGGGTTACCTTTGTACATTTTGGTATTAATTCTTTGAGCTTTGAGTGATCGATATCCTCCAGCACACGCTTGACCACGCCAATATAAGCAGATTCTTTTAATGAGGCATTTAGACTTGGACTTGATGTTTTCATAGTTTCAACTATTTTCGTGGCTGCTGTCTTAGTTTGAATGACAAGTTTCCACTCGTTTTTGGTGCGCTTTAATTCTGTAACGTCTTCCACAGAGTTCTGGCATATGGAGTCCAAGAAAACCTTGCGTTCGTTTGGGCCTTTAAGGTTGGTTGGTGGGTTTTCACCATAACAGCATATGAAGGCTTTGAGGGGGGTGCACAATTTAAGGATTGCTGAGAGGGCTTAGGCAGGCTCATTTGAGGGTGGTTTAGTGTTGCTAGAGCACCGTCCAACTTCCTAGACATTTCGTTTATTTTAGAAATAGCTGTGGCGCTAACGGCATCACCTATTGCGGGAACTTCACAGGGGCTGAATATCACGAATTTAGGAATGTTCACTTTTTGCTTTGTGGCGTTTACTAAGGTTTTCGACATTTCGAGAGTATTGTCCTCATCTTTGGCACAGATTACTACTCTATTAGGCTCATTAAGTTCTGTATGGAGAATTTGTTTAGCTAGTATAATTGTCTCACAGTTGTTGTAGCCTACTGCTGATTTGATAATTGATTCCATTTTAATGCCATTGTTAAGTGCTCTGCTAATGAAGTTCAATACTGCATTTAATATCAGTTTCTCACCCATCTTACAAGTCCCAAAGACAATCCAAAAGCATAGTCCATTAAACCAGTTCTAATGTCAAAATCTTGATAGTTATTGTAGGTCAGAAATTCACTGTAGGTACTTATCAAGTTCAAAGTCCCAAGATATTTGATATTTGAATATCGATTTCAAATTCAAGTGGTAAAAATGTCAATAACAAATAAATCTAAACAATCGGATAATAATGTCTCTAGGAAAATACACAGGTTGAAGCCTTATAATAAATGTCTCTAGGGAAATCACAAAGGTTGAAGCCTTACTCAATTGTAAGGTTAATATCCAAAAAGAGGTGTTTACTGAACGAACTCTGAATTAAGACTTGTCCTCTCCTATCCTCTCCTCCTCTGAGATTGTTATCAGTGGGGTTCCACAGGGTAGTATGCTTGGCCCTACTATGTTCAATATTTTCATAAATGATGCTCCTCTAGCACTTAAAAGCAGGATGCCACTATATGCTAATGATTCCAAGGTAATTGATCCAGCTAGCACTCTTAAGGAAACTTCCAAACTTCAGAAAGACCTTGATCTCTTAGCATGTGGGCAAAATCTGGGCTACTCACTTTCAATGTGTGAAAATGCCATGTTTTACACTTTGGACATAAGAATATCAATGCAACTTACTCTCTTTATGGTCAGTCCCTTTCTCCAGTGTTGGAAGTACATGACCTAGGAGTAATTGTTGACAATCATCTTAAATTTAGCACTCATGCAGAGAAGGCACCAGCATCAGCTAGCTCATGATTAGGGCTCATAAAAAGAACAATTTCTTCCCATTCTCCTAAAATTCTGAGTCTTTTGTATAAAGAACTTGTTCAGCCAAGGCTTGAGACAGGTATGGTCCTTGCATCCCCCGTTTTAAAAAAAGATTTTAAAATTCTCAAAGATGTCCAGAGAAGAGCTGCTAAGAGGGTGAGTGGACTGTAAGAAGGACTTGTAGGGTATAAACCTTAGCCTACAAGGCTATGCAAGCTGAAACTCCCAAATCTGGTTTATAGAAGAAGAAAGGGTGATACCATTCTGGTTCATAAGCTTATTAATTCATAGACACTTCTTGGTCTCTATCCTCTGGTGTCTCAGGACTCTTGTACAAGGGGACATAACTTACAGTTATCCAGGCATTTCTCCTCAAAACAGCAAAGCAGCCATTTTCTTACCAACCAAGTTGCCAACCTCTGAAACAAATTACTGCCAGATACCATTGCTGCCCAAACCACAAACAGCTTTAAGAGCCATCTTGACAATGAATGGTCAACAAAAGATTGGAAGAATAACTGCAAAGCACTTGAATCAGCAACATCAAACCACTAGTCAAGTGTACATATTCAACTATGTGTCATGTATAATCAACTCTGGAATTTCTACAAGGGAAAATCCTTAGATTGCTCCAAGCTGCAATTTAAGGTAATTTGTTTTTGCTCTCATCCTCCCATAATCCATCTCTTGTTGAAACTGATAGAGCCTTAGGCCTAGTTCAACTTAGAGCCTTAGGCCTTTCAACCAAAGTAGAACTGGATGATCAAATCCACCTGTCTGTTGAACAAATGATTGTTTTCACAAGTAGCCTAGAGGGATTCTCTCAGAAAGTTCTAGTAAAACTGCTTTAGATAAATAAGCTTATGCTTCTTTATACTTACGATGAGCTAGTTTCTTCTTCGTTGTCAGGAAATTTTTGCCTCAAATTTCTTATTTTTTTCTTGATTTTTATATTTTCCATGTCTACAATAGTTAAATTTTCACGCTAATTTGTCTTTGCATTTAAATATCCTTTATATTTAGATGTCTCTGTATATATGACATGCTTTTATCAGAGATTTTAGATTTCTTTGAAGAAACAAATTTTAGTCAGTGAATTTTGTTGTGAGGAAGTGAAGACAAGGAAATACAAAGGATATTTTAAGGAGCTGTAATTTCAGAATGGCATTGAAGCAGTGTTTTGGTTGTTTAAAGTGTTTAGTTTGGCTGTTCAATCTGATATTTTGGGTATGTAATCTATGTTTTTCAAGAAATTTGTAGTCACCTTAGGCTAACCCAATTCTGAAATTTTCTAGGTTTTAGAAGTTTGCCTACTTTACAGGTCTATACCAATGGAAATTCTAGTTTAGGGACTTTTTGCTGTCTTGGAAAGAGGCTAGGTTAGAAAATGAAACTTTCAGGGATGGGTCTAGCCTACAGGCTAAAGTATGTCCTGGGAAGTTATTTGAAAGTACCTACCTCCACTTCCTCTCCCTATAGAGGGTCCTGACCTTTGATGATGTTTAAAAATATGTGTTTTACAAAAGTAAAACCTTGCAAAATAGCCTAGATATTCTACTTGAATAAAGTACAACAAAATTGTTTTCAGCTTCACAACTCTGCTCAATCCCAATTTATAAAGTTTTAAAGACATGCAAATACGTCTCCTAGATTTTGGAAAAAAAAACATTGATATGGCTCAGAGTTCTATCAAATAACAGGAATTGCATTTTTGGAATTAAAGATAGAGAAAAAGCAAATAGCCTAGTAACTGAGAATTAAGGTAGACTGTTGCTTTGTCAAAATATCAATAGGTAGCCTATAATAGGTACAATAGACCTCTCATGTAGGTGAACACAAATGCATGAGCCTAGAAGTGTCTAAGCTTTAAATCTAGCTCTGGATGGTCAGTTGATGCTGAGTTCTACAAAGCAATTTGAAGAAATCAAATCCTTTTAATCATCCACAAATTGGTTTAATTAATTTAAATTAGTTTATTCAGCCCTAAAATCATTAACCAGAAGGAAATCATCAACATACAGCAGTTTTTCTAACTAGCATATATTTTTATGGGTCATATTGAATTTGTTATAAAAATAACTATGGTTTATTTATAAACCAGAATATTTTTCAGAATATTAACAGTTTAACAGAATATTTTTCCCTTTACCATTTTAAAAATAATTTACCACTCTCTAATTACTTCTTATTTGAATTACTGCTCAGTTGTATATCTTAATACATTTTGGAAGCATATAAAACCCTTACAGGTACTACAAAATTGGGCAATAAGAATACTTAGAAATTTCTTACATCAACCTCCAAAACTTGAAAATGTTTTGGAAACTAAAACATTACTCTTCTTCTTAAATTTGTTAGATTTAAATGATATATGAATATTAAATACTTCCATATGGCATTTTCAAATCCAAAACTCTAAAAATTATTTCTATGACAAATCTCTGTTAATTTTACTTCCTCATTTGGATTGTCAGAGGTCTGGGATGTACTGTATTCCTTTTGTAAGTTCTGAAAGGTCAAGGTTTTCAATTAGGTATCAAATACCCTTCATTGCTAACAATTATAAGCTGAATGATAAAATTCTGTTTGATCCATCCCAAAAATCTCAGTTAAATTTATAAAAGGAAATATTAAAGATTGTTTGCTAAAATTTTGATTATTCACCATTGATGATGGAAAATAAAATTATTTGATCTTCTTATTTGTGTGTTTTGTTTTTGTGTCCCTGTGTCTGGGATGGCCTCCCACACCCTTCCTGCCTGCTATTTATTTATTTACTTATCCTTGTTACTTCTCTTTTATGAGTTCTTTTCTATTTTGTTTGTCTTTTGCCATATTAAATTTTGGAATCATTATTACAATGAGATGTTGATGTTTTTTTCTATGTTTTTGCACTGTCCCAGCCTTACAATCTCTGCTCTCTGCTGGTGCATAATATTGTTTTTGTATTTTTTAAGTTGAATAAAGAAAAAGTTGAAAGTTGAAGTTTATCATATGTGATTTCCTATCACTTTTCTTCTTTTTTGTATTAATTAAAAAAAAGACTTCCATCAGAAGTTTAACAAAGAAAAGCTAAGAGCCATATTAAAGTTATGACCAACAGAAATAAATTCCTAAAAGCTCAAAATGACCAGAAGTTACTATTAAAAAAATAAATAGAACCTGAAACAAAAAATTGAATAAACAGTCATAGCCATAGATTTAGAGTTGGTTATAAATAACTGACTACAACTCTAAGACATTTCAATGTACTAACTCTGACTCTATTCAGCAAAAAAATTACTAAAACTTCAACTCTACAACCCTGCTTGAAGGCTTCAATTAACTAGATTTTATGAGTTATAACCAATTACTACTGTAACCCTTGAAATTTTCTCATTCAGCTATAATTTACCAAAACTCTGACTCTCTATATTACACATACAGATAATAGGTACTAGTATAGATGAATAAGTAAATCATAAAACAAGTAAAAATTAAATTAAATATTGTAAAATAAACTTTATTGTAAATATTATAAATTAAATTAAATATTGTAAATAAACTTTATTGTAATAAACTTTATTGTAAAAATTAAAATTATAAAATAAAAAAAAATCGCTACAAACAGGAGTTTGGCTATTGACCACTCTCCTAGCCACAAGAGTCTAAAGTCTATTGTTTCATTTGTGTTTTCTTGAAAACTATATGCTTCTTGGGAGAAATTAATGAGAATAAACTGAATATTTGATAGATAATAATATTAATTGCTGAAAACTTAGCACTTCAGGATGTTGTTTCTCTGTTTTTTTGTTTTTTTTTTCAATATTGTAAATGTAAAAGAAAATATATGTAATTTTATTTGTTTTCAGTGGCCAGAGTATAGATATTTCACAGCCCAGAACACATCATTTTTCAAACCCTGTATGTGTACATATTTCTTTTCCATATTACTACATACATCCATAGATATTTAGATATTTGATGCTCTAAAGCCACAAGGGGTAAAAAAAACATTCACACATACACCATTATTTTCAGCACTCAACTTTCCCCCTCCCCCCTGACAAAAATATCTCTGTGTTATTCTCAGTTTGATATATTTTACTATCTTCCTTATTGTCCCGTAATGTTTTGATCCCATCCTTGAAACCAACCAGTCACTTGTCCCCAAATTACCAAAATATAATTCTTTCCTTAAATCCTGTGATTCAGGACAAAGGGCCATGAAATGAAGCAGATCCTCAGCATTTTCTCCACGCGTGGGGCATGAGTAACCATCCATTACCCTTACCCGCCCTAAATATATTTTTTTCATTTTGTTTGCTTTTATTCAAATTCTCAGTGTGCAGTTTAATGTGGGATTTTAATGTATCTTTTATCCTATAGTTGGCTGGTGTAGCATTGTTGGCATTATCTCTGTGGCTGCTGTTGGATAGTGATCTGTATATAAAAGTTGCTGAAGATGCCTCTTCTTACCTGAAGGGAACTTACTTCCTGATTACTGCTGGCGTTTTGATGACTTTAGTTGGATTTCTTGGATGCTGTGGAGCCTTTAGAGAAAGTCAGTGTATGCTGACAACGGTGAGTCTGCTCTAATAAATATATTTTTTTGCAGAAAATACGCAAAAAAAATTTTGGAAGTTTTGGATGAATTTTTTTATAGTTTCTGTTTTAAGTCAGCTATTTATGTAAATTAAGGTATTTGTCTGTGGAACTGTATGGATCATGTCATTTTTAAAGGCAATTTTAAGACTTCTTGACTACTCTGGTTAAAAGGGTCATCTTAAAGTTTGGTTTTATCACTAGTATTTTGTTGGAAATTTTTTACCAGTAAATACACTCTGATGATCACTTATCAGCTTAGAGTCACAGTTTATGTTCAGAATCACCAACTAAAGAAGTCCATTTTTTGAATTTTTAAGGATAGTCAACTTTTGTTCACTAAATCCAAAAATAAAGCCACTTATAAAGACTTGACCTGTTTAAGACAGGCATGACAGTTTAAGAAAGTGCATGCCTCTTTTGAAGGTGTTTTCTTTGGGAATCACCAACTAGTTAAAGTTTAAATTTCTGCATTAAAAAATTGTCTAATTTGTTTTATTAGTTTAATGTGATAAAATGTGATACCGCACTAAAAACTGAACATAATAACTGTATTCACTGTTTTGGTAGTAGCAGGCAATGAATTAAAAAAAAATGAATATGAGTGAAATATAAGCTAAAAATGTTATGACACCAAACAGCTTAAGAAAGTGCATGCCTCTTTTGAAGGTGTTGTCTTTGGGAATCATCACCTAGTTAATGCTTAAATTTTTACCTTCCAAAAATATTGTCAAATTTATCTTAATAGTTATAAAATGCAATACTGAACTAAAAACTGTATACACTGTAGGAATCACTAGCTAGTTAATGTTTAAATTTTTACATACAAAAAATATTGTCAGATATATCTTATTAGTTTAATGTGATAAAATGTGATTATACACTGCATACACAGTTTTTGGTAGTAGCAGGCAATGAATTAAAAAAAAGGAACATGGGTGAAATATAAGCTGAAAATGCTATGACACAACAGTTTAAGAAAGTGCATGCCTCTTTTGAAGATGTTTTCTTTGGGAATCACCAGGTAGTTAAAGTTTAAATTTCTACATAAAAAAAAATTGTCAAATTTATTTTATTAGTTTAATGTGATAAAATGTGATGCTGCACTAAAAACTGCATACACAGTTTTTGGTAGTAGCAGGCAATGAATTAAAAAAAGGAACGTGGGTGAAATATAAGCTAAAAATGTTATGACACAACAGTTTAAGAAAGTGCATGCCTCATTTGAAGGTGTTGTCTTTGGGAATCACCAGCCAGCTAATGTTTAAATTTGTAGGCCTACAGACAAAAAATATAGTATGAAATAGACCTAAGTAAATTTTTTTTTTTTTGATCTCTTCAGTACTTGCATACTTGTAACAATGAAAGTGTTTTAATTGAAGCATTTTTTTTGTGATATCTTGTTCTTTGGTTAAACATAGTATCATGAATAAATCAAACTCCAGTTAAGGAGGGCCATAAGGATTAATTCTTATCCGTTCCCTTTTCCTCATTATTTTACTGGTCATATAATTTTCTTTCAATAACTTATGACATTCAAGAAATTTTGCAATTTTGAAATTTGAAATCCATCTTTTTTTTATCATAAATAGATTTCTTCTGAAGATTTGTTGTAAATTTCGAAATTGTTATTGTAAAGATTTTTTAATAAGATGATCAGGAGGAATTACGATTATAGTAAGTCCTCTAGTGGTAATGAACTTGACAAGGCTGAATTGTCAGACTTCCGAAAAAATGGCTAAAACCTCCAAGTCTATGAGTCACACTTGAAAACTTTTCAGCAATAATTCTCTGCCTGAAGATAAAATAAAGTACGGTAAATAAATTTGTTGAAATGTTCAATCATTAACTTACTTTTCAGTTTGAATAAATGTTGGTATTAAAGTTTCACGGAATTTTTTAATGAGTGACTACATACCTACAAACACTGGAACGCATATAATCCTCCAACTTGAGGGGGTGGAGACTTAGGTTGGAAGCCCATCATTTTATTTCAAGAGGTTAAGCTTATAATATGACCACAAAAATATTTAAGAAGTAGACCAGCTATAAATGTTTTGTTCAAAAAGCCACATTTGTGCACTAGAGAGGAGATCTTCTTCCCCCTAAGGCACTTGCTATTTATTCAATCTTCTCAATTTGCAACTTTAAGTGCTGGCACTAATGTTAGTTGACAGTAGTATTTGTCTTTTGTGACCCTCTTTGGCAACCTTAATTAACAAAGCTGCTAAAGCTTTGTATGGTGCTCTGTTGCAGCTTTTATAATATTTTGAACTTCCCAAAGGACTGTTGTAGGCTAGACCTTTACAAAATAGCTAAGGAAGTTTTGTGAATCATTTCAATTCTAGCCTTGGCGATTGTAACTTGTGTGAATGGGCTCTGCATCATCTTGGTTAAAAGTAGTCTATAATAAAAATTATAGTCAAAACAATATTGAAAACGAAAAATATTCAAAACAGTAGAAAGTTGCCAAGAGAAAAAGACTTAAGAGTTTCATACAGATACACAGAAGTATAGTTGTAAAGAGGAGGAGGGTTATCATATGATTTTTAAAAACAAATAAGAACATAACCAGGGGCGTCAATTAGGGGGAGCATGAGAGGGTCTTCACCTTCCCCCTCAGGTTATGAAAAATACTTATTTTAGTTTTTTTTTTAATTGAAAAATGTGTTTTGTTATTTTCATTGAGAGAAAAAAAAACTGCCCCCTCCTAAATTTAGAAAAATTAATTTGGCCTTTTTCCCCATACATTTTCGTAAATTGACGCTACTGATCATAATTTGCTAAGTCTATTTATAGATACGATATATTTTTTTAGTTTTACTAACCTACGGTTATGTAGCTAGGTATGGTAGCAAATACACTTCAGTTTGTAGTTTTGGTATAATTGGCAGTAAATGGAGTGGGTATGTGGGGTAAAAAGGGATAAGGTAAACATGGTGTTTTTGTCGTTTTGATGCATCATCAAAACTTGCCAAGTTGAATTTTTATTTCATTTAATCACTTATAGATTGGCGCCAGTTGAAGCAAGTTGAAAAGGATGAAATCAGATGGTTTAACTTTGGAAAGGAGAGAAAAATCGTTCCTAGTTGTAGCCTTTGCTCTTAGTTTCTTAAGATTAACAATTTTTATTATTTTATTGTATTTTATGCATATTATGCATGTGCAAAGGGAAAATTTTAAATGCATCAGAAAGTTTCCTATTGCAAAGGCACTTCAAAATGCAACAAAGGCTTTGGGTCATGGTTAGCTATCAAAGCTGGAGACCATGCAATGTTATGGCAGAAGGTGATAAGAAATCCTTATAAAATTGGATTATTAATTAAATTTGCTTATGTTGATTGTGTTCCAAATTAATTCACTAATAAAACAAGGAAGCATAAGGAAGTTTGTTTTTGAAGCTCTCAGACACTAATTATATTAAGCATGCTATACCTAAAATCAGGGGTGGGTCTTCAGCAAAATCCTAGGGGGGGGGGGCAATGTGACAAGGGTACCAATAAGCAAAATCTTGGGGAGCCAATGTGACAAGGACGGTAATAATTCGCAAAAATTGACAAATTTATTTTAAAAAAGAGTGAAAAAAACAAGGAACAAGGGTGCTAGAAAAAAATCTTGGGGGGGTCCCCCGCCCCTGGATCTGCTAGTGCCTAGTTTTTTTTCTCCTTCCCCATCTTTTAATTTTGTGGAGTAAAGCTAAATACTTTGGTAAAACTTGATAATCTTGTATTTCAGTACTTCTTGTTCGTCTTGGTCATAATGATTGCACAAATTTCTGCAGCTGCCTGGGCATATTCCAACCGTGCCCAATTGAATAAAATCATTCAAGATGGTATCAAGGAAACTGTCAAAAAAAGTTACAGCAGAGATCAAGCCAAAACAGCTGCATTTGATGGTCTTCAACAAGGGGTAAGTTCAGAAAGAAAGCTTTATTAGGGTGATCAACTTTCTTAGTGGGAAGGGTGAGAATAGTTATTCTAAAATCTCCGTTGGTGACGTGACAGGCTCTACCTATTATTCTTGTTTATTTTTGCTATTTTATTTATTTATTGACGTACAAGTTTGAGCTTTGGGGGATATTGAAAGGTGAAAAGATGTGGTCTCTAAGCCAAGACTTCCTGGGTCCTTTCTTTGAAGCAAGATTCCCGTCAACGTTCTTGGACCCTGAAACAAATCCAAATGCAAAATGACTCACATGAGGGTTTTTGGATCCTTATAATTTGCATAAAAGAAGGGGTTGTCGCGTCTCAAACTAACTTGATAGATAGTAGAACATGGTGTCCTATTCTTTGCTTATCCTATTTTGCTTTTGGGCTGTCTGGATACAACCCAACTTTCAGACAGTGGGTCCCTAAACTCTTGCTACCAGAACATGCACCATCTATTATTATGATTTATTATGATTATGATTTTTGAGTCCTAAAACTTGGCCTGACCTCTATGAGGAATGAAAAGGGGGTTTCATATCACAATTATGCCTGGTGGAAAAGAAGAAGTAGTGAAATTGGGTCCTAAATCCTTGTCAAGGGCTGATGAAACATACTTAAAAGAGTGATTGGGTCCCAAGTAAGAGTATGAAAGATCTAAAGCCGAAGTGGCCAGCCATGACAAAGAAACAAAGAGAGAAAACTCATTGAAGGAAACAGACAAAACGAAACTTCGGCCTGTAGTGAAAAAACCAAAACGACGCGGATATTTCACCTGTATAAAAACAAGGCATCCTCAGCGTAAAAGAGACAAAGATTAAAAAACTAAAAACATAAAAAAAACCACCACCAATATTAAACTACAATTGTTTCTTTCCCCAATCTAAAAAAAGCAACTGACAAATCATTTCGTTTTGTCTGTTTTCTTCATTGAGTTTTCTCTCTTTGTTTCTAAGTAAGAGCATGTGTTCCAGTTGAGCCTTTTAGGGTGTCCAGACAAAACCGTTCATCTGCAAGGACAGATGATCCTAAATTCATTGCATGGACGTCTGCAAGAAGAAGTAGTCTCATTTCAAGCAAATTTTATCAGAATAAACAACTTGTGTTCTATTTGTGCCTTTTTGGGGCACAAATCAAAGGCAGAATCTGATTCTGCCTTTGTGGAGAATGCTCTTTTTTTTCAAAGGTAACTGTACTTATTGAGGATCCTTGAACCCCTTCTGAAACACTTTCTTTTAGAAATATCTGTCCTAAGACATTGAGCTGGAGTGGCTGTCAAATTCTTAGCCAACTTGGGTGGACGCAAGGATAGGGACCCTGATTGTTCCTTTAAGTAATTCGTTCCATTTTAACCTCTTTGGAGGTAAAAACCGTTAAATTTTGTAACCGCAAACATATACCAAGATGGGTTTTTGTATCTCAACCAGAATTGGTTGGAAGCAGGTATGGAAAGAGTTCCAATCCTGACAGTAGCAGAATTCCAAAAGCTACCAACACTTTAGCAGCACAACTTTTGTTTTGATAGCTATTCTTTGAGCAAAAAGTATCTTTATGTGTAAAAATGGAATTTTCAGACAACATCTGCCAACAAATTTGAAAACCGCCAAGTAGCATTGTTACTATGCTCTTCCACTTCTTGCACGGCGGAAGTAAGTTGGAAGTAAGGTCAAGTATCCTTATTTTGTCTCATGGGAGCATGTTCCTGTTCTAGCATATTGGGGGAGACGTATCTTTAAAGCTTTGACTTATGAATATTTAATAAAAAGGGTTGTTGGGTCTTGGAAAGCTTTTTGGGAAATATGATTTTATGTAATAGGTCCGTTTGACGACCGAAAACCAATCTAACCATTTAAGGTGTGGTCAAGGAAAGACTTTTAAATTGTAGTGATCAGGGTATCTTTAAAGCTTTGACTTCAGGATCTGTGATAAAAAGGGGTTGTTGGGTCTTGAAAAGCTTTGTGGGAAATATGATTTAATGTAATAGGTCCGTTTGACGACTAAAAACCAATTTAACCCATTTAAGGTATGGTCAAGGAAAGACTTCTAAATTCTAGTCATCAGGATATTTAGGAGAATTCATCGATTTCTCTGTTGGTTTGTCAGCACTTCTAGCAGAAGAGGGAGTTGAATCCCAATCAAACTTCGTGGGAAGTGAGAGCCAGATGTAATAGTCGGGCTTCTAGGTATCTCAGTGTAATCTTACCTCTGCAGAAAGAAGAAAAGTGCTAGCGAATTTAAATTAACGTGGCTGGAAGCAGATTAAATGTCCTAGTCGTGAGTTTTGGGTGTTTGTTACCATTTAAACCCCCGTGAAAGCTCTTTACCTATTATAGTTAAGACATCTGTCAGAAGGAATCGTCTGATTTCAACCAAACTTAGTGGGTAGTAACTGCGATGTCATTATGCTTTTTGGGAGCCTCAGCCCATTCCTTAATTCATTGACTCCTCTGTCGGGTTGTATGCACTTCTAGCAGAAGAGGGAGTTGAATCTCAATCAAACTTGGTGGGAAGTGAGAGCTACATGTAATAGTTGGGCTTCTTGATATCTCAGTGCAATCTGACCTCTGCAGAAGGAAGAAAAGTGCTAGTGAATTTGAATTAACATGGCTGGAAGCAGATTAAATGTCCCAATTGTGAGTTTAGGGTGTTTGTTGCCATTTAAACCCCCCGTGAAAGCTCTTTACCTATTATAGCTATGATATCTGTCAGAAAGAATCGTCTGATTTCAACAGAACCTAGTGGGTAGTAAGTGCTAGCGACGTCAGTATGCTTTTTGGGAGCCTTAACCCATTCCTTAATTCGTTGATTTCTCTGTTCTGTTGTCACCACTTCCAGCAGAAGAGGGACCTGAATCCCAATCAAAATTGGTGGGAAGTGAGAGCTACAGGTAATAGTCGGGCTTCTGGATATTTCAGTGTAATCTGACCTCTGCAGAAGGAAGAAAAGTGCTAGTGAATTTAAATTAACAGGGCCGGAAGACAATGAAATGTCCTAATTGTGAGTTTAGGGTGGTTGTTGCCATTTAAACCCCCCGTGAGAACTCTACCTATTATAGTCAAGACATCTGTCAGAAGGGAATGTCATATTTTAACCAAAATCAGTCGGTAGTAAGTGCTAACGACATCATTATGCTTTTTGGGAACCTCAACCCATTCCTTAATTCGTTGATCCCTCTGTTGGGTTTTCAGCACTTCTAGCAGAAGAGGGAGTTGTGTCCCAATCAAACTTGGAGGTAAGTGAGAGCTACATGTAGTACTCGGGCTTCTTGGTATCTCGATGTAATCTGACCTCAGCAGAAGGAAGAAAAGGTTAATGCTTGTCATCTTGACATCCATCGCAATGAGATCTCGAATATAATATATGATAAAAATATAATTATCAACAAATTAATGGTCTGAGGACTGAAATGTTGCTGACGACTGAGCCTCCGAAACTTTAACATCTCAGCCATGGCCAAAAAAGAATTTGCTAACTCAGAAATATTCGCTGTCATCCTGCTTAGCTGCATCATTAGTTTTGAATGTTGTGCTTCAAACTTGTTAACAATGCTTAGATTTGCCAGAGACAGAAATAACTATAAAAAAAAAAAAAAATCAATAAGGTCGTAAACTTTTGGTAAACTCAGTGTTATCTATGTCAAAAATATGTTTTTCCAAGGAAAGGACATTAAAGCAAACAGTCGACGTGTTTATGATGTCTGTGATCTAAATATTACACTTTCCATTTTCCATTTCGATTTGAAGTTGAGTCTGTTCCTCTAAGACTCATATCTTCTGTTTATTAATGGTTCAATTATAAAAGATAAAGTGTTTGAATATATTTCGTTTTCAGGAAAGTGCAGATTGGGCTCTGGCTTTTAGAAAGTTTAAAGGGACGTTAGACCTATTCCTATTAGTGGTGATTCCATTATTTTTTGGGTTCATCCAACATAGTTCTAGTATCTGCTATCTTTATGTTTAATACAATTAATCGTATGAATTCATGTGCATCTATTCATTGAGAATAAATTCTTAATGTTATAAGTTTGAGTTTGCATACGACTTAGTTTCGAGCATACGCATAACTGAAGTTCTCCGTTTCGTGGTACCTTTTTCTTTGCAACTTTGTCAAGGCGCGCGCCAGGAATAGTGGAAATGCTCCATGCATAGTACGAAATTCTCCACGCATACCACGAAACGTCGCGGCTTGACCGAGCTGTATCATGCGGGGCAGAAATAACGGCACTCTCATGACATATACCGTGTGTTGAGGAGTGGGGGCCCCTCGGAAAGAGTTGACAATTCATAGGCCACTAAGTTTAAAATGTGTTCTGGACACTTTGACGTCCAGTGATAAAATAGTCGTAATGATTACAAACTCAGCTGATCGAAGTCGGATAATATAGTGAAGTTTGAAGCGGAATCGAAACATTTTTTGCAGTGAACAAAAGGTGGCACATTCAGGAATTGTTACACCACATCGATTAACGTTTAGAAGTATTGTCTCTTCAATACATGAGAGCCAAGCTATTAAATGAGATTGTTTAAGAATCTAAACGTTGGGAGTTCGAGCGGTTTTTTTTAAGCATATGGGCTAAAACAGTTTTTTTTTTTTTTTTGCTGAAATTGTCATGTAAGGGAAGGCCTCTTGGAAAAAAAAACAAAAAGAAATTAACGGCTTTACGCAGGTGTGTACCCTTAGAACATAGTAACACAGGAGAAATTGAGTGGGGGTGCAGGAAAGATAGTTGTTGCTTTAAAAAAAAATTTCGATAATCATTATTCAGGGGCGTCGTTTAAGGGGGGAACATAAATTATATGTATAAAATATTATACAACCCTTGCCCCTTGACTATCTGGATATGACCCCCCCCCCCAATAAAAATGCTTGAGGTCCATCCCCTGCAGATATTCGATGTTTTAGCATCCAATTGCTTTTCGTAATAGCGCCCGTAAAACAAATTTCTTAAGACTGTGATGCCTGCGCCGAAAGAGGAGTGGTGGAGGAACTCATTTTGAGGTTGTAGATTTTGTCAAATGGGGAAAAAATCTTCAAAAAGAGAAAAATATATGTGATATGTCATATAAACCAACGATTTCAAATAATATTTGCCCAGAATTAACAATCGGTTTAATATTGGACGACCAAACTATTGCTTTTATTTTATTTCTTTTTTAGATGCATTGTTGTGGTGCAGATGGACCAGGTGACTGGGCTGGATCCGTCTTTAATAATGCTGATGAAAAATCCTTTCTTGACATTGGTATATCTGGCATCATTCGAAACTACCGCCTACCGAGATCTTGTTGCAAAGTACCCATGGAAAGCGCGGAATGCGAAGCTGCTACTCAAGTTGCTATTATTGGCACTGTTATGGGAGAAATCTATAATAAGGTAATTTTTTTTGTTTTTGGTTGTTCCATGATTTTCCCTCAGGCACCTAATTTACCAAGGACTAGAGGTGCAGTTGAGGTGCATTTTATAGTTCTGTGGCCAAACAGACTTGATGGTTTTTTTTTTTACCCGTGGTCGCAAACGACAAACATTGATTGCTCCCAACACAAAAATGTGATTTCCCTTGTTGTTCAAGCTGCGGGTTGTAACTTTCCTGCAGAGGTTCATCAAGAATGGCGATTCAAATGGCGTATTTTTTATTTCGATCTGTTTCCATTTTCTAGGGTTTTCAGGCTATCATCTGAAATTCCCATAATTTTTTTTTTTCGCAATAAACTTTACCAATAAGATTAATCGAAATCGTAGTTACAATCTCTCCTGAATCAATTTCAATTGACAATTTTTTCTCACTTGACTTGTGTTTTCTTTCGTTACTATGGACCGTGGTTCGTTGTTCACTAGATTCTGTTCTTTTTCTAGCTTAGTTTAGCGAAGGAGTATTTTAAGTATAGGTGTCAATTGCCCCCCCCCCCCCTACCTCCTCTAAGTTTTGAGAATTTTAAGTATAAGGAGTATAAGGGGTATTTAAGGAGTATTTTAAGTATTTTAAGTTTTGAGATATATCTTTTGTTTGGGTCTTAATTTGCTAAAGAGATTAGGGGAAAACCCCCGCTCTTTATATTTCCGCGAATTACCCCCCTGGTTAGGCAAAGAAAGTAATTGATTTAGTTAAGGACTTTTCACCTTATTCTACCACAAGCTAAAGGAATTTTCTGCTGTGGTTTGGTCTTTTTTGTTTGTTGCTTTTGTATTCAGAGCGTTTGTTGATTTCGAATGGGCTCCAATCCAATTCCATAGAGATCATATTGGTTTCTTTTTGGCTTTTCTTCTATCCCGGAAACGTTTCGGAGGATATTTACATGTGACACCTGAATAAGAATTTATGGGCTAAAGCGGAAATGATCACAGAACTCCATAGACAGTCAAAGCATATTAGGGACTATGGAAAGACGAAATTTTATACGCGTGTCTTCCATTTCATGTTGGCGGGAAACTCGTTTATTGTTGACACTTCATGATTGCTGGTATCTGAATGTTTTTAGATTGAAAGGTCTCTGTTACTATAACTAATGATAAAAGTGACTGTCTCTTCAAAATACTAGAGGTTGGATGTCTTGTTTTTCTCGCCCCAACTAGTGTGATTTGCTTGTACCCTCTCAGCTAGCAGTAAATATTATGATGTTGGACTAAATATTGACACATAAATTCATATTTGGAATATTTGACTATTTTTCACCTTGTCCAACGTATATTTAAGAGAAGACTTTTTCAGAAAACACGGTTTCGGAAGTTAACATTGAAGAATAAGAGTAGTTTAAGAAATGTTTTCCACGCTTGAAGGAGTCCTCAATAGCTATTTTGCTCCAAGCTATTTTAGTAATTATTTCTAAGCGGAATTATCCTGTCAACAAGTATGTTTTTTTTTTAGTTCGACCGTTATGCACTGCAGTGTTTTTACTCCTTAAAATAAAGAATATTCCCTCTATTTCTACATTCTATAGTCTATGCCTATTTCTATGCCATCTTTTACTCTGCTTCTTCTGTTTTTAGTTGCTTTTATCATAACTAGCATTCAAATCTGAGAGAAGGGCGTTGTAGCTGCTACTCATGTTATCTCTTATTTAGGAAAAAAAATATCAGTGAAGGTCGAATAAAATTTAGAACGAGCAAAAGCTACTGAATATGAGTTTGCCTAATATACGCAAACCATAAAGATGGCTTCACTGACTCTTTGCTCTACAAATATACGCTTTGTGGGCCTAACACTCCATTGCTGCTTAGGCGACAGTTCAAGCCTTCGGCATTTGAGAAAGGCTAGTTTTATTTTCAAATGATTTGTCACAAATCAGCCAGTACACATCGGCCTATGTCCTCCAAGCTTATGAGCTTTTATCTCGCTAATAAGAGCCCTTCATCATTTTATTTTTCTGTTGTTAGAGGGGAAATTGCTGACTCTATTTGCCTTGTATACAAATAAAAAAAAACAACAAAAAAACAAGTTATTTCAACTGAAAACAAAGAGCAACATTAAAACTTAAAACGAAAGGAAATTATTCCGTATATGAGTGGGACTGCCCCTTCATCTACCCTCTCTTTTTACGTTAAGTCTTTAAGTTCTTAGAAATACTTTTCATTCCAGCTGCTTTTGTGTTTAAGTAGTCTTTAGAATTGTGACAAGGATGATGAGAATATTACCCAATTTTTTAGGGAAATGTACAAATGGAAAACGGCTATTGTCTGCAAATCTCCATAGAGCCAGTAAGAAGTGCATCTGCACTTCTTGGGAAATTTTACGCACTCATGAACTTGTTGCTTATATTTTTAAAGAAGACCACAGTTGAGGTGGCTAAAAAGCCACCCTTCCATATCGAAAGCTTCCTACCCTTCTCTAAGATTTTAAGACGCCACCTACTTCATTGTGGCGGGGAATGGAATGTTGCTGATGACTTCCCAAAGTCTTTAGCGTTTAAAGTGTTCTCTAAGTTTATAAGCCTTAGTTAGAATGCATCCATCATTTAATGTGTGACAGAGTGCACAACGTTTTGTTTGAGACATTTTGCAACATAATCAGTTTCTTTGCATCTTGGTCAAAGTAAAACAGCAAAGCTCGCCAGATTTAGATTCGTCTGCAGAAATGTTGGCACCTTTAAGATTCGGGCCGTTTCTTAATTCAGACAGTCTGGCTATTAATTTCCATTGCTTTTTGTGCTCTCTTTTTTTTCCTGTGTTTTGTTTCTTTTTTGTCGGATGATAAAGATGGGACACAGATTAATGATTCTTGATGCAATTAATGATTCTTGGCAACTATGCAACATGTTTACATTTTAGCTCGAAAGTTAGTTATTGCCTAGCTATGAGAAAATTGTCACCTAGAAAATTTTCGTATGTAACCTTATTTTTACGGAGCTAGGCACAGCATAATTTCATCTAATGGCTTCCAAATTGAGGAATAGGTTCATTTTGGTGGCAACGTCATGTTTTTGCGTAACTCTTACGTCAAGCGAGGAGGGGAAGAATGAACAAACGTCAGCTTTTCTTGTTTTATTCTACAGGACTTCACAGCTTGGAAAGTTGAAGCGTAAGAACTACTGACAGCCTGACCGAAATGAGAATTCATGTGTTGCAAAATTGTATTTTTTGTATTCAAGAACTTGATAGGCAGGGTCGGAGGCATAGCCTTCGTCAAGCTGTATACAGCCTCTTAATGCTTTTCAAAATTTTATTTTTAAACGAAGATATTGTTGTAAAGCATGTGGAAACTGTAAATTTGTGCTATGTCAAAGGGCTGCGCGATTATGTTTTAGGATGGCAAGGGGCCCAAATATATCTTGTAATATATTTGTAATATATAGCCTATATTCGTAAATAAAATATTTGTAATATATCTTCCACAACTGTATTCTCTTTCTCTTCCCTCTCTCTCTCCTCTCTCTCTCTCTCTCTCTCTCTCTCTCTCTCTCTCTCTCTCTCTCTCTCTCTCTCTCTCTCTCTCTCCTCTCTCTCTCTCTCTCTCTCTCTCTCTCTCCTCTCTCTCTCTCTCTCTCTCTCTCTCTCTCCTCTCTCTCTCTCTCTCTCTCTCTCTCTCTCTCTCTCTCCTCTCTCTCTCTCTCTCTCTCTCTCTCTCTCTCTCTCTCTCTCTGTCTCCCTCTCTCTCCTCTCTTTTTACATATACACACTCTCTTTCCCTATTCTAGCTGATAAAAATTATCTGTTGCTGGTTACCGATAAAGTAAGAATCCCAAAAGTAATTTCCTGGTTTTAGAAGCTAGTAGGAAGGTTTGATTTCGGTTTCTCATCATTAATTAAGATTGATTGCTTGGCCTTTTACCAAGAGTGGAAACATCCTTGTTTAATTAGCCTTTTGACAAGACCTTTGTTTTGATGAAATATCGTTTGACAGTATGTGGAAACTAAAAACGAGAGTTGCGATCTCCCAGCTTCGCAACTTGTATTTTCGACTCCTTTTTCTTAGTCACTCCCATTAGTGACTTGGTGATGTCTGGTTGTTCTGCTTCTTGTATAAATTTTAGATGATTAATTTCAAAATTAGTGTCTACTTTTTGCCTTGGTCTTTATGTCTGAATGCCCATTCTACAATTAGGTATATCGCTTTTAGAATGTATTTTGTTAACGTTGTTCATCAATAGGTATTTGCATAATTTTTGAAAATGTGGGAAAACATCCCTAAAGTAAGGTGTGATCACTTGGTTTAGTTTCAGTTTTTGGTGGGGTTTTTTTATCAGTGGTGATCGTATCGATCCAGTGGTCGTGAAGTTTTGAAAAAGAGATAATTTGTAAGAGGTCGTATCAGAGCAAAGCATCGGCTTCTGCCATATTATAGGTCGAAATAGCAATCCTAACAAGCGAACTTTAGGATGTCAAATGAATTTAGAACTGCCGAAAATGCTATGTGGTGCGCATTTGTCCCTAAACATATAGGCACTCCGTAAAAAGCGAACGGTCACTATGTACCCTTAGTTAAGCTTCACTTACTTGACATACTTAAGGCTTCATTGTTTTAGGCACATTGTTGCACACCATCTATGAGAGATGGAAGTCTGTATACTCTTATGGTAGGATGCCAGAAGCCTGAAAAACGGCATTTTCAGCGATTTCGACCTTCTTACCTCTCTAGTGCCGTCTAAGGCCAAGCGAAAAGCAGGTCGCCCCCGAATAGGGTGGGAGGATGTCGTAATGAAAGATTTAGGGGAAATAGGAACTTCTTGGGAGGGTGTAAAGAAAGAGGTTTTAAACAGATTGGGACCGAGGAGGAGTGTGAGTAGTTGTCCGTGGCGGTTTTAGGGGGGACTGAAGGGGCTCTTTCTCCGAGTGCAAAGTTTCAAATAAGTAATCTAACGGCTTTAATCATTTTGCAATTTTTTAAATGTTATCTTTATTAAAATAAAGTAGATGGTGCAGTTGGCAGTAAGTATAATTAAATTGAATTCAACATCTTCATTTTTCCCGTATCTTTGTCACCATTCCTTGAAAATAAAAGTAAGTAGCAATAAAAGTAAAATATTGTGATGATTTGAATCCCATTTAGTTTCTCCACGAACTCCAAGATATGAAGAAAATAATGAGACACTGGCACATTTCCTTAAAGAAACCTATGGATTTTTTCCAATTAATTGCGCAATGTTGAGATGAAGGGGTCTTCGCAAACGTATGACTTGCCTATTAAATAATATCAGGGATTGCAGTGTCGGTGGCCAGTAATGAGAGGTCGTTTACCTGAGACATTAGAACCTCCATAGCCATGAATGGTGCAGTATCTGCACCATTCCTGGTGCAGCCAAGCCCTTTATCTTGCTGACATTCACTGCAATCCCCACTTTTTCGGCCTTTTCATCTACGGCGTCGAGTAGCAGTTGCAGTCATCAGTTGTGACGAGATAATTAATCATTTTAATGATTAATCAAGATTTTGCCCGGGTTTGAAAGTGGCGAGAACCGATATTGGTAGTTGTGTTGGCCACAGGTGACTTTTTTATTCTTTTTTTAACATTATGGTGCCAAAAATATTTCTGTTGCTCAACTTCCGGGTCAAAGCTGTATTTTTACTGAACTATAGGGCCTAATTAGTCTTTGTGCTGAAATCTAAGCCTATTATATGTATTTTTCATACTCTGTAAATCATAAATTATATTTTAACGAAAAGGCTGGGGATTTGGGTGGGAGGGTTGGTAGTTGTGTCGGTCACAGGCGACTTGGTGCTGTATTGAGTTGAAAGTAGTGCTATATACCTTAATTTGTGGTGTATTTAGTGGATTGAAAGGTCGTTTCTTATTAATTTAAGTCTGGAGAGACCGAAAATGAAGTCAAAATTGGACAATTTCATCATTTATTGCCCCATTTCTACCCTAAGTGAGATTTAAGGCGGTAAAAGCAAATTAATATTCTGATTTTCCATCCCCCACTGGCCTCGCTTAGGGTGGGAATGAGGGAACTAAGCGATAGAATTGTCCAATTCTGATGTCATTTCCGGTCTCCCGGACTCGAATCAATAGAAAACAGCCTTTCGATATCAGAAGTTTAAATTCGGTACCCGCCCCTTACCGTCTTCCCTGAAAAGGGAGCATTTCTGCTCAGCCGATTTTGGATATATTATTAAGCGATTGTTTTAACATTATGGTGCCCAAAATGTAAAACACATTTTACATGGACAACAATTTCTGTTGTCCAAATTCCGGTCAAAATCATATTTTTACTGAACTATCCTTAGTCTTTGTGCTGAAATCATAGCCTACTATCATAAATCATATTTTAATGTAAAAGGTGGGATTTGGGGTGTGGCAGTGCATTTTTTTATTTAAGATGGTTTCTGCATTTTATGAAGCACCAATGATGTCACAATAGAAATATGTTTTGCCCCTTGGGCCCAAGCTATTGATTCCTAGAGACAACACCTACAAAGGATTCAAAAGAAGAGCGGCGTTGAAACTTTAAACGAACATAATTGTGTCTTGTTTTTAGCTTATATTTTGCTTATTTTTACAAGCTCTTTTTGTTTTCACGAAAAAGTGTATTCATTAAAATTTGAGTTCTCAGTCTTTTACAAATTTTTATATATCTGATTGCGTAAGTTTCCACTTAACTAATATAAACAAATTTCATTTTCATTGTCCATGTTAATTTTAGTACCAAACTCGTCATTTACTTTCAATTCAAAAACTTGTTTTTTTCATTATTCGAATCCTAAAAGGATATGATGTTCTGTTTATTTTCTTTCTTTTTTTGCTCCGCGGTTATTGACCGCAACCTCTGGCTAACAGCCAGTTGTTAATAACTGGCTGTTAATCTCTGGCTGACAGCCAGTTTGCCATATCTGCAGCTTTTTTTCTCGTGTGTATCTTCAAACCTGTAAGCTATAATTATACAAGTGTTTTTGTTATTAACAATCAAAGGAAACTAGTTTTTTCTTCTTTTTTGCATATTATGTTCTTGTTAAAACAACAAAACGGTTATGGTCAATACGCATTGAAGACCTGTGAAAAGCACCTTGATTAATTAAATTATTTGAATAGGAATTATTTATGAAAGAGTCTGCTTCGCCCTTAGGCTAAATCCCCCGCTTTACACTATGGTTTCTATGTATTATTTTTTTAAAGAAGTGTTTTCTGATGGAAGGAAACAGTGAAGTTGAAGCTTAAAACGCACAAAAACTATTGCATTGACAGTTAATGCAATTACAAAAAACGAATGATGTTTCCTTGTATTTTTGGAATTTTCAAAAACCAGCGCTTTCCTGAAAGCGCCCCCCCCAAGAAAAAATCTTCCCTTAGGAGTAGAAAAAACCGCAACTAGCTTGCGAAAAATAAAAGACAAATTTACAATGCTCTTTATAGTCTGTCACCGGCCATTATATTAGTGACTTAGTATACACTTTAAATCCTATAGAAATCCCAAGCAAACTCAGTTTTCAGTAAAACCCTATTATTTCAGAAATCTACAGTACACATAATTCAATTTTGTTCTGTTTCTTTAGTTTTCTTAAATATACACGACAAATCTTGCAAAAAGTTTCCTTCCTCTCTTGAACTTTCTCATGAAATACCTTTTGCCACATAGATAGTGTCCAGGTGTGTGTTATCGCCGGTATCTGTAAGAAGTTGCAAATAAAAATTTCAATTATTTGTGAAAGTCCTCCTTAATGAAATTTTCCAAAGTGGCAAAAAAAACTGGCGTAGTTCATCGAACTAGTGAAATAGGGGAAAAAATCGGTTCCCGAACGTACAGCATCTGTCCCAAATTTAAACAATTGACTTTCAAGCTCTATTATATATCTTAAGTAGTGTGTTGAACGAAATTACCTGGAATTAGCTGAAATATCAATTCCTAAAAATCTATGGAAGTTTTACTCGCTGAGCTCAACTGATTTCTTTAAAATAATAATAATAAAAAAAATGGTCCAGAAAATTCGTTTACCCCAGGCACGTATAATTTTTCATTCAGATTTGTCCAATCCTTGCGATGAAAATGATTATTATTTGTCAATAGAGCAGCGAACAAAGAATCCAGTGGACTGTTTATCTGTTGCCTATCTCGTTTTTGATCTTTACCACCACCTCCAAGAGTCCCATTTTCACGCATAGAAATACTAAAATAAATTTAACTCATTGAACCCGAAAAAAGCTAAAGTTTGTCCAAGCTTACTAAAGCACACTGCCCTTTGACGGGGAAGGAATGGAGGTAGATAGTCAGAAAATTGAAGTGCCGTTGAAGATTATTGCCTGACGCTTGCATAGGATGGAAAAAAAGTATATAAAAACTGTAAAAAAAGCTTGAAATTCTGGCAGAGGGGTGGATTCTATATGCAGCTTTTAAGTATTTCTCAATCAATTCAAATTCAATTCAATTCATTTAATTACAAAATGATATAAGACATAATATTAATTCAATTGGCTGCCCATTAAAGCACTTGATATTGGGCGGCCACAGATGAAACAAACACTTAACAAACAAAACTCTTAACAAACGAACAAAACAAACAAAAAAGGAAATAAATAATAATAAATAAGCAACAAATTATGACCAATCTCTAGTCGTAAAAATAAAAAAAAATAATAATCGTAAAAGAAAAAAGGAAAAAACAAAAATCATCTATGAACCAAGACCCAAAGAAAGTTTTTCATTTTACTCTTAAATAAACCGAGGCGCTCCACCGCCCGAATGCTCTCGGGGAGAGAATTTCCAAACCTTACGGCCGGGATATCTGACAGAAAAACCTGCTCTAGTTCCACTTCTGTATTCAGTGACTAGATTATCAGCATTGCGGGCAGTATAACTATGAAGTGATTTATTTTCCTATAAAAAAACATGAAATACCTCAGGACTATTACAATTCCAACACAGATTGTCTTCCTACTTCGTAGTCACGAAGTTTCCCGGCATTAAGCACTTTAAGTTTATTATAACATGACTCAGTGTTATTAACTTTTTCCAAGTATCCACCAATAAGTCGTATAGCTTTGTTTTGAAGAATTTGTTCTCGTTTAAAATTTGAATAAAAGTTTATTGACCCCAACACACATCCATATGAAAATATATGGGTAGACTGTAAGTAGTATATAAAAGTAATAAAACTTGTGGTGTTAAAAAATTATTAAAATGTAGAATTGCTCCAACTCCGTGTGCGATTTTCGTTGCGACAATATCACTATGTCGTTTCCATGAAATATTATAATATAGATAGAAAGCAAGGTATTTTTAATACCTAAAAAGGGATAAAAAAGAAAAATAATAGGGATAAAAAGGGATAAAATACCTAAAAAGACAAAGCAAGTTATTTTTAATATAGATAGAAAGCAAGGTATCGCGTCTCGTGCACTTGTTTCACTGGCTCTATCACAAATAAAAATTTGTCCATTATGTCCTGCGGCTCACCTACTCATGAATATAAAATAAACTAGTTTTCGCAATATTAATGGCGAGTAAGCTTAAACTAGTAAAAAAATATAACTTTTTAAAACACGATTAGCCTTCAAAATCAAACTATGGGTCAATGTTGGTATTACCTGAACAATTGTTTTAGGTCATGAAACTATTGTTAATAGATGCATTTTGACTTTTTGAACATCTTTTCACTCTTCCAAAACTACCCCAAACTCACCGTTATGGAGTTATTATATATTTGCACATTAGGAGTGGGGAAGCATAGCATATATTAAATACAGCAATGGTTAGTTTACATATTTAATATATGCTATGCTTTACCCCCACCCCCTAATGTGCAAATATATAGCCCAAATTTTTTTATAAACTATTACAGATTCGCGATTTCAAATATCCGATCAACGAAAACGGAAATGATTGCAATTCTCTATGTGTAAATACAAGAATATTTGGGCCGGAATAACTCCATAACGGTAAGCTTGCGGTAGTTTTGCAAGAGAGATAAGATGTTCAAAAAGTCAAAATGCATCTATTAACAATAGTTTCATGACCCAAAACAATTGTTCAGGTAATACCAACATTGACCAAACAATGTTAACACCGACTGGAAAATGAGGTCAGAAAACACCTCGGTTAGATTAGCCCTCCTCCCCGTTTGAATTGCTCGCTAGGGTCCGGTGTTTTTAAGGTCCCCCACTAGCGGGCCCTGAAGGTTTTTCCTGTCCCTCATGGGGTTTTTAAACAATCAAAGAAAATTCACTCTCTATTACGTAACAAGCACCTGCGTGTTAAAAAAAATTAACAACACTTGCGTCTTGAGGGAATTGCCGTTAATCTTCTTCGTGATCTTAAATAATTATGGAAGAAAAAAGTAGCGGCTATAGGTATCGTTAAAACCAGTGAGGCATCACTACACTTATACATCATGCTAATCAAAACCTTCTTTTTTTAACTTCAATCTCAAGGGGAAACTTTCTATCTTACCTTCAATCAAATCCCCAAACCATCTCTAATTACAGAACTTCAAATTTTCTTTATTAAAAATTCCAATTCACTACGGTTCATAGATGTTTGGTTCCTTACTTCAAAGTCGTAACCTGGAAAAAATAAGCCGAGAGAGATTGGTCAGAATTTAAAAATATTTCACAAATACCTACAACATCAAATTTAGAAGAAAATTCTTCAATCAACTGGACCAAATCAAAATATCCAGCAGTAGGATGGCAATTTCAAGAACGAAGGCAATGCGAATACTCGCTTCCTATTTCAGATGGTCTAATATACGAACTCCCATGGAGAGGTTTAAAATTTGAAACTATTTGCAACTATTCATAAATCTTGCTAAAGATTGAACATCATTCAACATCACAAAAGAAAAGAAAATTGACTTTCAACACAGCAAAGAAGGAAAAAAAACAGAAAAGGAAAAAACAACAAAACCGACTGGAACATTATGAGGGTGTCCGTAAGTGACCTGATTTGCACTGGATTTAAGTCACTTTGTTCTTGCTTGAGAATGCGGCTGCGATCAGTCCAAACATTCTTAGCGTCAAATCGATCTCTAGCACCTTCTAGTACCGATTTCTTCACTCTAGTAAGGTATTCACTAACGAAGATATCAGATTTTTCAAGTTTCGATTTGCTTTGTAAACTGTGTAAGCTATATCATTGTTCCCGAATTTCACCAGTACCGGGTCCACCGTACTCGGTGTTTGCGTATTTGACGTGGCGTTTAAGAGTCTGAACCGATTCAACGGTAACACGTGCGTAGATGACACACTGTTCACTCCCATTCATTGTATAACGTTGAGTACTGTTGAACCAAGATTAGTCCCAGGATTTTGCTTTACACCAAAAAACACCAACGAATCAAGAACCTTCTTCTATTCCAAATCATCAATTTTTGGCTCAACATTATCAGTTCTACGCTCCAGAGACTGGATCTGGCTTCTCAAACTGTTTAAAGAAATTCGTACTTTTTGGCACTTTTTGGTTACCTCTACACTCGAGGTTAGTTGAGTCTTAAGTTTGCGAAACAATCAGTTCCATTTCAACGAAGTTTTGTTGTTTTAGGCCGGCTGATTCAGCAACTTTTTCCTGAACCTTTTTTTTTTCAATGACTTTAGCAATGTCAGTAAGAATTTGTTCCACCTCAGCTTGAAGTGTCGGCATAGTTATCATCAAAAGATACAAGATTCACAGCTATCAATACATGAAAATCGTGAGATCCGTAGCAAAAAACGGCAAACTTAAGTATAGATCGTTTTGACTTAATAACATTTACAATACGATCTGGCCAAAGTGGATACCCTTTGAACTGCGCCAAAGCTAAGACTCCCTTCTTGGACTTCACCATTGTTAAAACAATGATAAAAAAGCTTATCTTAACGTGGGCAGGCCCACCGAATGCAGTGGCGATCACTTTTATTGGAATTGGGGCCGATCATGGAGCCTGCTAAATTATCCACTGTATTCATAAATCCGTTTTGAATTTTATCCAAATAAAATAATACAATCTAAATAAAATATTCTGAACACACAGTCAATATAACCAAAAACCGTTTTTTCCACAGATAACTCTCTCAGAAAACAAGAGGTGTTCACTGAATTTAATTGGACAATCTGTCTTGGCTTTTTTCCACAATTGGCCATGACTTTGACTTTTCCCACAACTATTCCCCTTTTTTAAAACTCAAAAATCAACGGATCGCCTGAACTTCACTGGACTTCATAATTTTCACTCACTGACGTTGTTGCCCTATTTGGCCAAAATATGTGTTGGAAATCTTATTTCTAACTATACATTCGAAATGACCTCCCTTACGGTTATTCACGACCTTTGCATTCGTTACCATAACCTCTGGAAGAAAAAAGAAAAACGGATGACAAAATAGTTATGGAGCCAACTGGATATCCATCCAGTTGGCTCCATGATTTTGTTACTTAACTATTATATTTTCATCATATTTTGGTATATTTCATTATGATTAACCTAAGTATACTTCTTTGGTATCGTCGCTATAAGACGTATATACCCAACATTGTGATAGATTTCATTTTCTGAATACTTTTCTCTTGATCAAGTTCTCGAAACCAAGTACGTTTTTTGTTTTATAATATCTTGTAACATTAATTTCTGAGGGTTAGGACCTCTGTTTCCTATTATGGAATGCTCTCTATTTCCAAGATTTTCCTCGTGACAAATCTCAAAACAAAGTAGGCCTATACTTTTGAATATTCTGGATAAACAATTTTTGATCAAAGCTAAGCTCCTGAACTTCTACCGGTACTTGTTTATTATTCAGAACACACTCAATAAGTAAAATTAGGTTCTTTCGTGAAACAAACTACGGTGCAGGTACATTTTAAGGTACTTGTGTATTCTTCAGAACACACTCAATAAGTGAAGTTAGGCTCTTTTGTGAAACAAACTATGATGTAGGTATGTTTTAACTAAATATTTTATATATAGAGGGGGTAAGGTTGGGTTAGGTTAAGTTAAGTTAGGTTTTTGGTATAATGTACCCCCCCCCCCCCCCTAATGTGCAAATATATAGCCCAAACTTCTACTGTATTCTATTGTATTCTGTATTCTACTTGTATTCTGTATTCTACTTCTACTGTATTCTGAAAATTGTAAAATTACCATAGTAATGGTATTCCTCTGTCAGCAAACCACATATTTACACGCAAATTGACTTTTTGCAAATATGGCCTATTGTTACACTTCCAAAAATGTTCCTTCTCGTAAGAGTATAATGTCATGTTGTGCCCATTGACGCACTTTTTTATTGTGGGCGAGAACCCCTTATCCTGGAAAAATATAATTGCCCCTTTTTCAGTCTTTGGCAAATCCCCAATCTTCATTTCAAAATTCATGTTCAGACACTATCTTCTATCTCTATGCGTATCAACCTAAATTGAATTTTGTCTTTGTGGCTATGAAACCGGATTTCCTCATATATGTACCTGCATCGTAGTTATTTTCACGAAAGAACCTAACTTCACTTATTGAGTGTGTTCTGAATAATACACAAGTACCATTCTACCTTCCGAAGCTGAACTTCTATCCTAAAAGAAATATTCAGTGTTTCTTAGGTAACTGTGGCGGTTTTTTCCTTATTCTGGTAAATTTTGTTTTTCTCTAGTCTCATCCAATCAAAGTCAAAATGCGTGACGACACAAGTCAAACCACAAATGATAGTTAAAATGAGTAGGAGTTTGTTGCCATTAGTTCCTGCTTTGATTACTTCCTGTGTAACCACAGTGAGTGAAACCATGACGTATTTGGGAATATATCTTTTTTGCATATCCAGTCATGCATGCTCGAAGTATTTTACTTGGGCAATCACGCCACTTCAAGGCAAAACCCATTGCTAAGTTGTGACGTCATTGGCACCATCATCATCTTCTCTTTTTCACACACCCTGTGTAACAGAGTTTATTGCGATCAATTGAAATTGACTTGAGTATCTTATTGAGTAAGTGTAATTATTGTGCTCTATTGAACGTGATTCGAACATCGAAATGAATTTCTTTCAAAAGAAAATCTTGCAAACTCAGAGAAACTTTAAAGTTAACTCAATTTTGTTACGATATGCTCTAATATAAATATTTTCCGAGAATTTTCTGTCTATATTAAAGGATGAATTGCAGCTTATTGAGCTCCGAAGCATAACCAGCAAATAATTAATTGTAACAGGTTTCAATAATTGGTTTCTAACGCAAGTGCAATTGGTTATTGAACGTCAAAAATTACCAAAATCTATTACAGTAAGCCTTTTGGACGCAGGGATAGTAGCCTGAGATACTATTTGTTTGTTAAGGGTACTGTAGTCAGTTATAGTGTTTTGCCTAGTCATAAACCCTTGTATATGTATCTTCGATATTCCCTTTTTTTGCCCATTGAATAAACAGTCAAACCACACAGCACACTATTGTACTATTGTAAACCACACTATTGTAAGATGGTTTAGTTGTAGAAAATATTGTGGTTTGAGATCTTTTTGTTCTTTTTACTAAGGGTAAAGGGTTATTGATCTTACTAGAAACAAGGAATAAGTAGCAAAGGAGTACGAAGGCAGGATCTTGTGTGGTGGGTAAAGGGTCTCAAATGCAACAGTGGTTTGAATCTTACCTTACCAAACCAACATTGTATATTAAACCAAGATTGTATATCTGTAAATTTTGTTTCGGGAACTACAGTTTTTTTTCTGAAAATTATAGTGCTTCCATTTTCCAGTGTGAGAAACGATCTAGGATTCACGACTTCGGAAAATTCGTTTCCCCTTCCAGCCCCCTTAATATTTTTCATACATTGTCTGCTGACTAAAATTAGATACCCCTAGAGATTGAAAGTCTTGAGCATAAGTAGGTGTTTATAAACATAATTTTTTTTTGTTGACAACTTAGCTGATTATTGGCTTTTAGAAAAAGATATTCTTGTTTTATAGCTTTGAAGGGAGTCTCAGATTCTTAATTGCTCTGCTCTAAACAATGCGCATTTCGGTAGAAAAATTACAATGATGCTTTGTATACGAGGGGAATGAGCTCCACTCGGTGCATTTAATAAGATAATTACGAACAACATCTTATTACGATTTATGTTCGTAATAATAAGATTGTTATAATAGGATTGTTCGTAATTTAACAAGATTGTTCGTAATAAGATAATTGTTCATTTGAACGTGTGAAAAAAAAAGATTTAAATAGGTCACGACTCTGGGAAATTCGTTTAGGGCCTTAATCGATTTTGGAAAAATACTTTTCATACGAATGACGTCACACCCAGATGTCCAATGTCCCGATGGTTCCACTTTTTACAGCGAATAAAATAAAAGAATTGAAGTTGTTTTGCGAAAGAGATTTGAAAAATATTATTTTTAATTACTAATTACAAATTACTAATTACTTAATTACTAATTACTATTATTTAGTTACTAAGTAAAGCTCAATGCTTCACCATAATTGAGAACAAGTTCTATTGATATCTTTTTAATAGAATAAGACAAAGCTTATCTAACATTGTGTAGGCTAGAAAAGCCCCTTATTCGTTTGATAATGTTTAGAAAGCCCGCAAGGTACACAAAAGTATGTCCGATTGCTGGCTGCCATAAACAGCCATCTAGGAAGAGAGAAAATTTAACCTAAAAGCAACTTCGATAGAATACAGACGAACTTAGCAGGAAAATAGGCAAGTACCCGGGCAGAATTTTGTATGTGATAGGGTGGGGAGAAAATCACCATATATACCAATTCAAAAAACAGGACGGACAAAGTTAAACTAATATTTTGTAGTTAAAAAAATCTGCTAATTTTGTTTGATGACATTCAGAAAATCGTGTTAAAGAGCCAAATTTTTAATATCGAGTGAGTATCTAAGGTGGTATTACACAGAGGTAGTTTTAGGGGGACAGAGGGGGCACTTGTCCCGGGCATGAGTATTTTAGGGTGCGATATTGCAAATAAATAATCTAACAGTTATTACTGTTTTGTAATTTTGAAATTTTTATGTTTATTAAAAGGGCGCGGTTAGTAAAAGGTAACAGAGAGTTCCTTCTCTATGAACAAGTCTCAGTAAGATCATAATTACTGCTCGATGAATGGATAGACATAAAACTCATAAATCACAAGACATAAATATGTTGTCTTTTTGGGCAATTTAGAGCTCTGAGCTCATTACTAAATCATATGTTTCATTGGGACTTTCGAAACAATTTTTTCACTTTTTTTGAGATAGTTATAGAAAGGTATTGCATTTGAGTACTTATATACTGACGATAGAAGCTTGAAATTTTGTTTGAAAAATTTCTTAACTTATAGGCTACTAAACGGGTCGCGAAGTGACTGGCACTAAAAAAAGGTCTCTGGAGCTACTTTTTGCTATCATATCTCTTTAAACAAGCAACAATTTTATTCTCATTGTTTTTTTCTCGAAATTGATCTATTTTTTTGTAAAACTGGGATTATCAGGCCTGAAAAAAAGATCTAGGTTTTTGAAAAAAACTGTTAAAAGTTTTGATTTTGGAGAGAAAAAAAATCATACGAACTCTATAAATAAGGCATTGAAGTTGATAAGGACGTTAACAAAAAAGCTGAGATTACTTTATAATCTACTAGCTGTTGGGGTGGCGCTTCGCCCCCCCCCCCAAGCCCCCCCCCCCCCCGCGCGCGTAAGTCGTTACGTGCCATATTAGTTACGCGCCATTGTAGTTGTGTCCCTGTGTCCCACCTGTGAATAGAGATAGATATAAATATATGTTTTTAACTACGTAAAACATGCGAATATACAACATTCTTCGCTGTCCCATTGTCTTTGCATATAAATAGATTGTCAGGTTTACTGACTCTTGAACATGCAACATATAATTGTCCATGGGAAAAACAATCCGTATTCAGATCTATACCTCATTATTCTAATGATGTGTCCCTGTGTCCCGGTCGTCATTTATATTCCCTGTGTCCCGGTCGTCATTTGTGTCCCGGTGTCCCAGTTTGTAATTTCTCTTTGAGTGTCCCGGTCGTCATTTATATTCCCTGTGTCCCGGTGTCCCGGTCGTCATTTGTGTCCCGGTGTCCCGGTCTGTAATTTCTATTCGAACAATCCCTGTGTCCCGGTCGTCATTTATATATCCCGCCTGTGCCCCCGGCGTCCCCGTTGTAGTTGTGTCCCTGTGTCCCGGTCGTCATTTTTATTCCCTGTGTCCCGGTCGTGATTTGTGTCCGGGTGTCCCAGTCTGTAATTTCTCTTTGAGGTTCCCGGTCGTCACTAATATTCCCTCTGTCTCGGTCGTCATTTGTGTCCCGGTCTGTAATTTCTCTTTGAGTGTTTTTTCTTTTTAGTTTTTTTTTAGTTTTTTACCTTTTTTCTTTTTTCAGTTTTCTTTTTCTTCTTTATTTTTCAGCGTCACTATGAAGTACATATCGACGAACCTTTGTTTTTTTAACTTAAATCTGGTAGGCATTGATGACCTTATCCAAGTCAAAATCCCAAACCCAATCATCATCGCTATCATTTTCAGTTTTGACTCTCGCTGTCCAGGTGGATTTTCATCTAACTGCGCGGTTTTGCGTTCTTTATCCGCAAGCCTGTTTTCTTGCTGTTCTTGTGATTCCCCGGCACGCTTTCTTTTCTTACTTTCTCTATCAGCTGCAAGCCTGTTTTCTTGCTGTTCTTGTGATTCCTCGGAACGCTTTCTTTTCTTACTTTCTCTATCAGCAGCAAGTTTTTTGGCATAAACTCTTTGAGCAGCTTCCTCGGCTGTTGCCATTGTAGGTTCTTCAGTCATTTTACAATTAAACATTTTTCCGTGAACAAATGTCTTAAATACCGTTAATGACGTCACCGTCATACCAAAAATGACGACAACTAACTTCATGACGTCAGTCGACACAGAAACATGACGTCACCTGACAGACAGACACACAGACAGACAACTTATTCTTATATATATAGATATGCTGGTGGGACACATTCAGCCAATACGGTAGCTGATCTTAAAACTGGCTTGATGTTGTAGAGCAATTAGCAAAATGGTTTGATTGGTTAGCGAGCTTAAACATCAGTCAGTTGTCTTTTGTCTCTATACAACTAAAACAACATAAAAAAAAATCGAACTATGCTATGCGTGAAAGCATTTTAGCAATATAAGTCATTCGACTAAAAATAAATGTTTTAATTTAAAAAAAAAAATCAGCACAACAAATTCGATCAGTATACAGCTTCCAAATATAGTACTTTTTTCGCTTGAGTACCTTCAACTAGTAAATTATGTTTTTGAGGTTAAGCTCCCTGAAGCAATGCCAAGAATCCACATATTCTTGGCATGGTTAGACTAAAAGAATACTTAATTTTTTTTTCTCAAGGCGGAAGTACAAATAAATTAACTTGTAAAATGTATGGTTGTGATTTTCTTTAGCTGACGTTTTAGGAAAAAGAAAACCACACCTATAATCAGGGGCGTACATACAGGGGGAGGGGGGCTCGGAGTAGCCCTCCCCCTTCTTTTATTAAAATAATCAAATAAAAGTTGTATTTTTTTATTTATTGTCCCCCTTGAGTTGTTTTTAGTATTGCCTTCCCTACCCCCTAAAAAAAAGAAGAAAAATTAGGATAAGTACCTAGTCATAATCCTTATTTGCGAATTTAATACCTTTATGTAGGGTACAATTTATCGGCGATCCTTATATATAACATTTGTGCATATCTGATTGAAATGCCAGTAAGAGGGTCGAATTGACTGTGAATAGTTTGACAGTTTAGGCCTACATGAAAATTACACGCCAAAAAATTTGTTGTTCGTTATCTATTGAAAAAGAAGCTAGTCTCCTCCTCATGAATCACCGACAAATCACTAAACTGTTTTTTTTTTTTTTTTTTTACCATTAAGGAGTTTCTGGCTTGCAATCATTTTTCCTCGAAACGTCAGATTCTTACAACTGTGTGTGTAATTCTGTATACCATTTTTTGAGTTTTTTAACGATAGATTATGTTTGTAATACTAGTAGTCAGTAGTAGTAGTACGGTAGGTCTTATGCAAGGCAATCATAATACCATAGTTGGATCCAGATTCTGCGCCAAACTTTATTTTTGAACAAGGTTTAATATGCCCCCTGCTATGCTAAAAATTAAACCTAAATTTTAGTGCTTATACTGTGCAAAGACAAAGAAGTTATATGGCTTGTGGACAGGACCATATCCACGGGGGTTAGGGTGTTTGACTCCTTCCCCCCATCCCAGACAAAATTTTCGTCAGATTCCTAAAAATGCATATAAACCAATTATTGATGATTTTTTAAAGTTGTTTTGTACCCCCTCTCAAAAAAAAGTTTTGCCTACTGCCCTGTTTGGTGAATTTTTCTGCTGACTTAAAACCTAAGAATAAGTATCGCATCTGTATACTCAACAGCCGTCTTCTTCAAGGATATAAGATTCTACTCTGTGTATATTCTTCTTGGCCGAGTGTAGTCAAACTCTCGGAAATCATAAATTTATCTGATGAAACATAACTAAAAGGGAACTTGTTCCAGTATCAAGCTCTGATTATTCCCAGTAGGCTATATATTGACCAGATTGGGCAGATGAGGAAGGATCCCTTAATATAACGAATAGAGCTTTAAACAAAACACTTTACACAAGAACTAAATCAAAAACGTCAGAATACCCCCTCCCCCGAGAAAAAACTACAATAAAACTGGAAGTGATCCTGCATATTAAATTCCTTTTCTTCCTTTGTTATATTAAATTTGGGTCGAACCTAGTAAATTTTGCTACGAAATCAGAACAGAATTTGATAAATAATAGATTAATTCTTTGCTAGTCAAAGCTCCCTTCAGAATTTCACCACATTTGTTTGGTATGGTCAAAACAAAAAGAAACTAAATTGTCTTGCTAGATTGTTCTGGTAGATAAATGTACCAAAAATTGTCCATCTGTAAAAGCAGGAATTACAGCTTATTGAGCTCTGAAGTGCGATACGCAAATTTTAATTGTAATAGGTTTTACTAAGTGTTTTTGAATACATTTCAACTATTGGAATAAGCGGTACTTGTCTAATATTCAGAACACACTCAATTTTGATCTGCAGTATCTGACAAAGACCGGTTTAGCTATCGTTATTCGGAGACAATTAGCTTAGGCTCAGTGGAAAAACTATATTGTAGGTATATTTTGATTAAATATTTGACATGTAGAGTTGGTATTTTGGTTAGGTTAGGTATTTAATACTATGCATTATGGGTCGCCTGCTTTCCATAATTTTATGCTGTAGTTTGTTAATGAAGTATTATATTTTCATAATATTTTTGTATACTTCATTAAGATCAACGTAACTTCACTTCTTATGCGTGTTCTGAATAATAGACAAGTACCCAGTAAGCTTATTAAACGCGGGGAAATTGTCGACCATGAAAATTAATGTCTGTTATTTTTAGGGATGTTCTGACAGGCTGATTGACTTGCTTGAAGAGCACTCAACCTATGTCATTTGGGCTGTTATCTGCTTGGGCATTATTGAACTCATCGGCATGATCTGCTCCTTACTTTTATGCTGTGCAGTAAGAAGAATTGAAGATTTCAAAGCATAGACTCGCGGCACCTGCACAACTTGTAAATATTTTGTGTTTTCCTTGTGTCTGGAAAATTCCTCTCATTATCCAAGTGTTATTTTTATCCGTTTGTGTTTAACGGAGCGTTTGAACCTGGTTCTCTCTTTGACATGATGTATTGAGTGACATTCTGTGTGTGTTTGCAATTATTTTTGACTTCGTAATTGAATATAAGTGCTACTGACCCATAGGCACGCCGTTTCGTAGTAGCATAGGAAGAGACGAAGGGTAGACTATACCCTTGAATCGGGTTGTTTCTTGTTAAAACAGCCTTTCTCTTCTGAATTGATAAAACTGGGAAGGGCTGTAGTCGCTAAATCTCCTTTATAAGGCGGCCTACTGGACTAGTTTGAATGCAAATCAAAGATGTTAACATTAATTGACGTACCTTAGAAAGAAGAAGTTACAAAAAATATAGAGGGAGGGGGGAGAAGAGTGGGTTAGCCTGAAGCTTGAATATATTTTGGCTAAATCTACAGTACTGCCAGGCCTGTGTTGAATACCCAAAAGGACAAAGTACTGAATTGGAATCAGTTTGTACAAGTTTATTTGTCCCTCCACTCATTTCCTTGGGCCCAATAGGTAATTGGAAAAGCCATTTATTCAACTTTAAGTTTTATTTTATAAACTTTTTTTTTGTCTGTCGCTTAATAGTTGCGCTTTGGTCGGTCTATTGAAATTTAAAGGCCATGAAAGATTTCAATATCTATGACAATTGGAACGTATTTGATCACACAAAAAACTCCTCAACAACTAAACTTGATTTTTTTTTTCTTTAGAATTGCTTGTTGTCGTTAATCTCTTAAATAGCACTACTTTGGATTTAGTGATAATAGCATTGGTGTCAAAAATTTTATTCTCAGTTGTCAGCAGTGTTTGCAGACTTTTTGTCAAGATATTTTTGTATTATATTTTACTGAGTTTCAATTTTTGTATGTTTTTTACCTCCTCTTTTTCAGTATACAAAGTAGTTTAGAACTTAGAATCTAGTAGAATATTGTTTAATAAGAATCCACACAGAAAACCTAATTAGCTTAGTAACTTAAGTTAAGTGACTTAAGTTAGCTTAAGCTTAGCCAGATGTTTTAGGGAAAAAAGCTCTGTGTCTCAGAAATCAACCCTGTGTTTAACATCGATTATTGCCATTCATTACCATTAATTGCAATAACTTCCTGAATAAAAATAATTATTGTGCTCTATTAAACAAAGTCTGAACATACAAATGAATTTCTTACAAAAAAAAACTCTTGCAAACCCACAGTGCCTTTGAAATAAAGTATTGTTGGTGTATGCTAATAGATAAGTATTTAAAAAAAAAAATCTATCGTAAGAGGATGAATTGTAGGTTATTGAGCTCTGAGATACAATAAGCAAACAATTAAGCGCGAAAAGGTTGAGAAACTATTTGTGAACATGGTTCAAAAATTGTAATTGGCCATTGAACTCTAAGAATTACAAAAACCAACTGCAATAAGTTTATTGAACACGGATCAAGATACAATCGAGAATGCGCCGCCGAATAGCCTATTCCAGAATTTCTAGCTTTGACTGGTGTTTTTTAGAAAAGAAGGAATATTGTTTGAACACAAAATCAAATAATCCAGTAAAGTTTAGACACGATCAATTAAATTATTTTTATGTAAAAAAAACTTTGCACAAGGTTTGTTTAATAAGAAGTTTTGTTTATATTGACGTAATAATTTAAAGTAATAAAACGGAAAAGGCTTTGTTGTGGCTTTATCTCTTCTGGCTGAAAAGAATAAGTTTTAGAAGTTTCTCTGAAGTTAAATATTATTTCTTTTTCCATATAGTATGGTTCAGAAGTGTCGAGTGTGTAAGCTCTTTTGGGTTGACTATTAATTAATGAATTGATTCTTTTGTATTTGAAATAGTTTCCACCTACGTCTTAGATTGATTGACTCAGGAAAGCTGATTTTCAATCTATAGGCTACCCGAGCCACACTGTTGTCTCCTATTGGCAAAAGCAAAGCCAAAATTTAAGTGCATTCTTCGTTTAATCTAACGTTGTGTCTGTACAAAAGAGAGGGAAATTGAATGGAAAGAATCACGGGGCGCCGATTCGAAAATCTTAGGGAGGGGTCAATTTTTTCACTTTTTTTTGGAGATACAAAAAATGTATTTTAAATGTTAGGAAGGGTTCTTTTTTCAATGATTATGCCAAAAAAGGATATTTCACAATTTACGGGGCAGTTGGGCTCAATTTTTGGCATTACCCCCCCCCCCCCCCCATTATGGTAATTACTGTCACTTTTGACCTACTGAAGGGGACGCGTTCCACCAAAACCACCCTTTGGGGATATATTAATGACTAATGTCGCCCGTTCTTCTATTTACATTCGTAAGGTAGACGAGAATGTGGCTTAGAAATCATAAACAGTAGGTTTGAAGCAGTATGTGCTTTAAAAGAATAAAAAAAGATGACTCGCGGGGGGGTTTGGTTTGGCTAAATAACACTTTCCTTTAAAGCTGCGAGTCCCTACCTCGGTCTCTTAATAGATAGAACATACATTATAAAAATCAGGATGTGTATGCTTCAATACCAAAAAATATTATGCAGGTAATAGCTTTAACTTCTAGAAGGGTGATCAAATGTTGCATTCTGGTTATCCTTTACATATTTACCTCATGCCTCTTATCCCTGAGGTCCCTACCTTTGCCTCTAAAAAAAGTAAAAAATTACCACCTAAGTTAATATGTGTACAATACTGAAGACTGTTATGCCGGTGGGAAAATTTACTTTTCTCGAGTTCATAGTTGCAAACGTGAATATCTTCTACCATATACCTCTTGTACCTCCCCTCCCACTACCCTCACTCGCCATAGTTGTGTGTTCGTAATTTCATCCTCTAGCAGAAAAAAAAACACATTTTATGGAATCTTGCTGGGTGCTACTAATCAGCTTATTCCTGCGTTGATTAATCTTTTTGTGCCCTGATTATTTTTAGACATCTTCTGGTCTGCTGTATTAGTACCTTGGTAAATTACAGTTTAATAGTTGTGAATCTGTTATAGATGTTCGAAAACTCAAGTTACTCTATGATTCTGGAAGTTTGTTCTATTTTATAAATAAAATTATTCGTTTGTCAAAGGTGAGCCTATAGAAAACAGAAAAGGATAGAAAAGGAAAGAGAAATCGTACATTTATATCAAAACAGCTGGCAGCTACAGGGGAACTAGCAGCTACAGGGAAAGAGTTCGGGGGAGACCCAGTTCATCCCTACTATCCTTGGAAACAATAAGTAAATATGTATTTGCAACATACAAACTATAAAAGAGATAGAACAGTGAGAAAATGTTTAAGACGGTGAATTAGATAAGAAAATTAACAGATTATCTCGACCGTATTTTCAATAGCCGTTCTAAAAAAAGATAGATTAATAGCAAAATTTAACCTGCAATAAAAAACGAGAAAACAAAGTCAAACCAACAATAAAACAGTCATAACATTATTACTTTACGGGTACTCAGCCACCTCCTTTTTATATACACCCCCCCCCCCAACTACTTGATTGAATAATAGTTTCTGCCTTACTCCAGAGTATGGGCTATAATGATTCCCCAGCCTATTTTCTTGTTAATACAATAATGTATCGAGTCAAGATATCGTTGCAAAGCAATACAAAAAAAAACAATAATTGTGAAAGAATACCTCTGTAACAAAAAAAGAAAATCACCCATTATGTCCCTTTTTCCATATGAACTTTCTGGTAAATTTCCTTTTAGAAAAACGAAAGGTGTTTTCTATGATCGCTTGTCTGGGGATCTAGTAGATAAGTTTGTGTTTCAGCTGGATTTTACGTCAGTTCTTGGAAGGAAAATACATTTTAACTTCACAGAATTCGATACCTTAAAGTATTTTGTGAGCCACAGCGCTGACTGACAGTCTCAAAGACAAAGGGCCTGTTTGTGAATTCTCCCAGAGGACTACCACCAAGATCAGAAGAGCTATTTAGAATTTGTGGTTTGACAATAAAATTTTATAGAAAAGCCAATAAAAATTTTAGGTCCTCTATGTCGGTATGGCTTTCAATCAATGTGGGCATCACCTCAGGGAATTTTCAAAGCTGCCAAATTGCTCAAATGATATTTGTTTTGTGTATTTTTCTAGTGTTTTCCTAGCAGGTGTACTAGAACATTTTTAGGGACTGGTCTTTCTGAATCTTGAAAAGAAAATTCTACGTTTAATAAAAGACAACAATTTATACTTTCTAATGTTGTCAGTTTTGTTAAAACTGAATATAGCCTATTTCTCTCTGACACGAAACGGGAGAAGTTAAATGATTTTCTTAGATTTCTGGGAAAGAAACTGTGAGCTTTTAGTTTTTTATTGTTTATTCGGATCACAAGTTGTCACAGCTCTGCAAGTTATGATAAGACCGCCCAAAGAACTATAAATAGTTTGGTCACACAAACTAAAAAAGTTAGTTGTACGAGATAGTAATCCTTTGAGGCAGGGGTTCTCAAGCTTATTCAGGCATTTTTACCCCTTTTGACCCACAAAACATTTTAGATACCCCGTGTCAGTTACCGGTACTTAGTAAACTATAGCTAAAATAGAAGTAAAATTGCCAGTCCTGGAGTTTAAAGGTTGTTTTTTTGTTTTGTTTTTTGGCTGGCCCTAAAAATGTTTTCGTACTACAGTTTGAGAACCACTGCTTTAAGGTGTTGAATCCTCTTAACACCAATAGCTGTTCTTGAGGTGTCGCTGGTACGTCTTTTTGCAATCCGGATGCGCCTAATGTGTTGGTTAAGTGTAAGATTCCTTGAAATGTCAACTGGATACCCCTAGTCATTCCAGATTTATTATGTGTATACGCCATTTTGACATCCGGGATACATCCGCATACTGTCTTTTGATTTAGTTTGACATTCCCTGAAAGTTTCAACTTGATGTCCTTTGCCCTATTGCAGGTAATTTTTTTCGAAACTTGAGACAACAGAAACCCTTGTGCTGAGCTCAGAAACAAGGCAAAACTTGATATTTATGAATTCTAAAAAGAAAAGAGAAAAATATATAATAAATTGCAAATATTGAATTTATACTAATTATTGTGTTTATTAAGTGCTCTAATATTTATTTTATAATTCATATCTATAGCTTTGTAGACTTTCTCATTTTAAATTTCTGAAGAAGAAAAAAAAACATGAAAGAAGAAGAAAAACATAAAAAGAAGAAAAAAAACAACATGGAAAACAAGCTGTTTGATTTGAAGTATTTGATTGCACTTCAGCAACCAACTAAAGGAACTAATTTCTGATTCTTATGTACTTGATTAACAAAAGAAAGTCGACCTATTTCTTATTACATCTTGTCAGAAATAGTGGCTTCAATTGGGAGGGGGAATGTCTCCCTAGAAAACCCCCCCAAACTATGAGAAATACCTTCTTGTGGGCATTTATATTGAATAATGCTTTTTTTTGGTATTTTCATTGAAAAAACTACAAATCTAATTTCTTTTTTCATTTGCAGTATGTTGAGTAGATTTTTTATTGATGCTACTGGGCTAAAGAGTAATGGCTAAATGTAAAGAAAATACTATACTTCATATTGCACCTTGATTAAATTATGGAGAATGTGTGGATCAGCTCAGTTCTGTTCCTTCAAAACAGTAGAGAAAGCGGATTTAAACAATTCAAACGTTTTAATGAAAAATATGAGAATTGATTTAGAACCATTGTACCGAAAAAACTGACAAGCGGGGATGTTCAGGGCGAGGACCCCTGCCTAACCAAAAACAGATACAAAATTTTCCCCAAATTCTAGATATTTTACCCAAATTGTAGAATAAAATATGTCCTCTATTATTAAAACCCAAAAAAAATTCTGTTTCTGTTCTTGTTGACAAGAATACCTTTTGATAAAGGTGCGAAATCGGCAAGTACCTCAGAAAGAGAAGCACTAACAGATGCCTGTCATTTTATCATTACTATTGTAAAGCTATGATTTAACAAATTCTACCGAAATTTAACATTTATATTGGAACACATTTTTACAATGTTCTTCTTGTGAATCGAAAAGGCTTTGTGCTGCAGTTACAATCAAGCAACAAGAACTTAGTAATTTAGTGTTATACCATTTCCCTCAACCCAATTTTTTTTTTTTTTTTTTTTTTTTTTTTTTTTTTTTTTTTTTTTTTTTTTTTTTATCGCGGACGATGATGTTTCGCAGAGTACAAAAATATATTGGTTCACAAATTTATGCTATCATTAGCGTGCCTTCACGCAAGTATGCTCTTTGTAAATCAAGTTTGCATCGCTTTAAGAAAGAGGCATTCCCAATTTAGTATTATTTTCGAATTTTTGAATTAAAATGGAATAGTTGTGGGCATCAAGTCATGGATAATTGTAGAAAGAGCCAAGACAGATAGTCCAATTGAGTGAGAGGCAATTCTGACATTAATCCCTCCCTTATTAGGATTGTATAAAAACGATGTTAGTTGATTTGTAAATAGATATGTCTATCTATTATCTATCCATGAGTCATTCCTAGGGCAGTAGAACTAAAGTAGATAGCCATAGAGCGTATAGTTTTCCAAGTGTTTGGTTAAATGGCACGGGTAAACGGCGGGAGTAAGTGTGCCTCTTTTATTTGACCAATACTTGTTTGTTATCGTTTAGCAATTACCATCTACTTAACCTGAGAATAAGTTTATACCTTATTCCGTCAGAATAGTTGACTTGTAGTTGTGTAAGAAATGAATTGAGTTATGCTACAATTGGCTTACACGTGTACCGCGTGGGCTAAACTACCATATTTGTATTACATTAGATCATTTTGAGTAAATCCTGTTTATAATTATAGCTCACTGTCATAGATGTAGGCAGGCTGCGAACTATCTCTTATGTATCGCGAATAGCCAAATGCAATATTTACTTTTGGTTTTTATTCTGACAACCTTTGTATAAAATTATACAAAGGTATGGCGGATAAAGTGCGAAAGGGAATTCCCCTTTCAGTATTCCAGATAGGCCCTTCTGGCAAATTCCTTTGAAAACTTCAACCGAATGAATGATCTTATTGACTCAACTCAATATAACACAACAACAAATTATAATACATTCCAACGGAGAGCAGAGCCCGTGATCGTTGGGGTAACAAACGTACGGATTGAAAGCATTAGCCAGCAGTCAACACCATAAGAAGTAAATAAAAGCATACCACAACTGCATGAGTGTAGGGAAGGGGGAGCTGTCCCCCCCTAGAGCTTCAAATTTACACTAGGTATTAACGAGATTCTAACACTTTTCGTTTGTTGTAATTTTGTGTTGGATATTCACTAGTAGATGGTTGAAACAGCTGGAAATAAACAGAAATTTCCAAATGTTTTTCCCGATATCGATATTTACATTTCGATATTCAATATTGAATTTTGGTTCAGTATCCAGACATATCAATTTTGATATTTAATATCGCCCAACTTTAACCCTTTACTGGTAGGGAGAAAAAAAGTTACACTGACTGCAGGATGGGGTCTGTGGAACACCATTTTGTAAAATTCGAGAATAACACTGTTGCAAATTTATCCCAATTTCGCCTACAAAGTATTCATATATATCCGTTAGAAATGCTAAAACACAAAAAATATTCCACTATTCGCATTTGAGGCAGAGGAACTTGGTATATTCCGTACTTAAATTTTTAGCCACGAACAGCACGTTTGTTTGTATTCTTCTTAGGGGGAAAAAGATGCAACAACTTTTTTAGTAATTGGAACCTGAAGGAAACACGTGGGGGACATTTTCAGCTGAAAATCATCTATGGTTTTTGATCAAATTACGCAGTGTTCGTAAGGTCCTTTGGAGAGTTTCTCTGATCTTAATTTGCCGGTCAATGAGGAATCGTCCTAGCTCTATCAGCATTTTTCTTCGGGTCAAGTCTTTTCTTGTGGTGTTGAGTAGCTCGGAAGATATTGACATTAGTTCCACCTAGGTCCATGATGGCATACCACACCTCCTTGGACCATCTTCTCGTGCTGTGGCTAGTCGTGTAAGTGAACCACTTTTGGCCTAGAGAGAGTCCACTCCATTTTCTATTGCGTTGTACGTCATGATGATCTCTGATTTACTACTCTCATATTCAATTGCTGCTGAAAACTGGATCGACGAAGCAAGAATAACTGTTTTTCTTTTCTTTGCAACATGAGACACGAGGTTCATATGGTTTCTAAATTCGAACATGGATGGGTTGGGTTCCCTTGTATGACAAGGAAAGAGGGTGGATCTCTCTTTCGTTCTTTTTCCCTTGTTAACGCATGTCATTCTCAAGAGTAGCATTTCAATGAGCTCTGTGGACGGGAACCAGTTGTCGTCTGTGATCTTGGTGTTCCAGGTCCAGCTCTTCAAGAGGTCAACAAGAGTCACATTCACGTTGGAGCTGAAGCATTATGGATTTCAACTATAGGTGTTTCCTTACCAGTGGAGACAAAGAAATTAGATAGATAAAGTATCTTCAAGACCGTTACACATTTAATTTTGAATACAAACTTGTTCGGTATAGAACAAATTTACTTCTTGAATCTGTACCGTCTTCTAAATGCAACTAGTATCTCATCAATCGCCAAGTACTCGCCTGGTGGGTAATTTGCTTTGCAGTTTGCGATGAAGAGGTCAAAAACCTCTTTGATGGGAGCTGAAGATTCGCCTCTTTCATGACATTTGTGCCTATCATCGAACCGAAGACAGTTTTCCAGATACTAGAATCGCTTCATGATCATCGTAACGTGGGAAATGTCCCGCCCGGTTTCATCATCTGTAGAGAGACCTTTGTAATCATCACTGCACCGACTTGAATGCTCTAGAGAGATACAAAAGTTCTAAAAAGGCTCGCATCTCTATAACGTCGACTGGTTTCAAGTACGTTTGCTTATTTACAATGCAAAAGTTATAATGCAGGTGGCACTCGTCAGTCTTGACATTGGTGTGAAGGATGGTACTCTCAAGGATCTCGGCTGTGATGTAAAGGTCTCATGCCTTTTCAGGGAGTTTTTAGATCTTCGTATCCTTTGAGTTCTGAAAAGTGTATAACAAGTTTACAGGCTCTCGTGTCTGCTTTGTAAGAAGTATCTGACTTGTTCGTAGCATTGCTCCGGATTGTCAGTTGTTTCGTAGGAGACCATATTCCAGCTATAAATGATCTTTTCCAGCTCTGATAACCAAAGAAAATTGGAATAACCCCCCCCCCCAAAAAAAAAAAATAAAAAGGGTTTAGTAAAAACGAAAATCTTTTATTTTCGAATGTAGGACAGTTAAGTAAGTTGAAATAAAACTAATAGTTGAATTAAAATATTTTGAATTAAAAATAAAAAACTTTCGAATTAAAATCTTAGAACATTACACCGTTATTTAACCGTAGTCTAATGTGATCAGAATTTTGAAAAAAAAAGCAGAGGGACTAACAAAAAGTACGGGCTGCCTTTTTACCTTAGTTGTTTCGAAAGATTGGCGCAAAGTTTGATACAACCGAACATAAAAGATTAAAATGTTGACCTATTACTAATCCAAATACACTTAAACAGACCATGCGCGTGTCGTGGCGTAAGTCGGTACACGCGCAATTTTTTTTTTTGCTCTAGAACCGAAAATCGCCGTGTAGCACGCAAAATTGGGCAATGTTAGCGCTTTAGGAATTGACCGCTATGGGAACCCTGCACATAACACTACCATGTAGTATGTCAAGTAATTTTAATGAAAAGAACCATGAAATATTACCGATATGACTTCGTCTCTGCCCCACCCTTCTATCACAGATTGCCCCCCCCCCCCCTAGATAAGGTGCTGCCTATGCCCATGCACAAATGTCGAAAATGAAAGCTTAGAAAAAAAGAAAAGAAAAAAGTAAAGCCGGATAAGCAGTAGACAGGAGGGGACCCCAATACAGGCAAGTAAAACAAAATCAATAAAAAGACTTCATAAAGGGCTTATAAGATGGGGCATAAGCCCTGTTGCTTTTTTGCCATTAATCGTAAGAAGTACATTTAAGTTCTTGGACATGGACTTTTTCAAATGTTATACTTCATTAATTTGTGTTAAGTTATTTATTGACCTTTTTTATGCTTTACTGATTTTTTAACTTTTGCCTTACGGTCTTGGTTGTTTCTTGTTTTGCTTTCTTTTACTGGACATATGTAGGGAATTTGGCTCTATTAGGACCTATGATAGCCTTTTGAAAATAAATGTTACCTTATCAAAGCTCCTATAATAATATTTAATAATTTGTTTTTACTTATACTGGTTATGTCCAAATAACTGTTTTCGTGTTTTTTTAATCAATCTATGCTTAGTTGATATTGACGGTACTTAATATCTAATTTTAAGAAATGGCGTGACCCGTATTTGGCGGACTCCAAATTAAGATAATAACCCCATTAAATAATAATAACCTGAAAAAATTACATTCCAGGAACAAGTGTTGAGAGTTACCTGCCCTAGCTTTTGTAAGTTTCGAAGCAACTGCTGCCAAGATGTTCAACAATTTACAGATAATTTATCCACTTATCCCGTTTTCAAGAGGACTTTCAAGTAATTTCTTTTGATAAACCAACTCAAACGAACGAAAACCTATGTGCTTTGGTCTGGAACCCAAACTTTCTAAATTTTGTCAGAGCGCGTCTCTCAGAAAAATACTCTTCCCAAGAAATCGTACAAGTTGAACACATACTCTAGTGACATCTTGTGAACGATAAATACGATCTTACTATATCGTACCCAGTCATGCTTGGAGGAAATAGTCTTTTTGATTTTTGAACACGGCTCTTCCTCTGGCTGGAGGTGATTGGGGAAAAGTTAGCCTTCCCTTCCAGACCACAACATAAATATACAAATTTTATGGTAGGTAGGTTGGTAGGTAGGTAGGTAGGTATGAATTTATTTCAACCAAAAGATTACAAAAATTGTACTACAATCAACATTCTGCTACTCAGTTTAGGGACCTAAATGCCCCTGTTAAGCAGCGAAAGAACAACATATAAATGATAACTTATTCATTCAAGATCAAAGAAATGCGCAAAAAAGGAAAAACAGACGAAAAATTATGCAATTTCTAAACAGCCATCTCTCATCTTAAAAAAAAAGAGATAAATTTTAACCAACTTAATTTACAAACTATTAAAAAAAAACTCATTTATTCTTCCTTTAAATAAAATAAGGTTTTCAGACCACCTAACACTCTCTGGGATTGAGTTCCAAATATCAACACCTACATGATTAACCATAAATCCAGATCGCGTTGTATGCCTGATTTCACTAGTCAAGCGTTTCTAGTAGAGTTCCTAGTAGAATAATCGTGATAATTTGAATTACATCGATAAAAACTTTTAAAATACTGAGGGGACAATCCATTTAAAGCCTGGTATACAAAAAATTAAATCTTTTGAGACTTAGTACGATCAATATTCCAAATATCTAGATTTCTAGAACAATCTTTAGTTCTACCACATGCAAGATACTCATCTAAACTTCTAATTGCCTTATTCTGCATAATCTTGAGCCTTATCACATGACTAGAAAAATTGCTTACACACAATGAACCACCATACACTAAATAACGATGAGCAATTGAATAATAAATTGCTCTTAGAACATACAGAGGAAAAAAATTGTGAAATCATCTTAAAATACCAACTCCGAGAGCCAACTTTGACGATAAACATTGCAATGATGAATCCAGCTAAAATTTACATCAAAATAAAATCCTAGATATCTACATTGAAAAACCCGACTAATAGAAACGCCTTATAAAAGAATGCTACGACAATTAATTACAACTTTACCGAGTGACTAAAAATCATATAATTAGTGTTCTCAATATTCACTGTAAGAAAACAATGCTTTGTGAACTGAGATAAATTCTCCAGAGTTACATTAGTTTTCTCTATAAGATCCTCAATAGATTTCGCAATCACTGTAAGCGCTGTGTCATCTGCGAATGATGTAACTACAGCATCAGGAAGGTAAAAACGCACTGTATCCACATATATCAAAAACAGTAAAGGATCTAATACAGAACCTTATGACACTCCACAGAACACACTGAAGGCTTTCCCTTGAAGACCTAAACCATTCGAGATTCTTTTCGTGGACTCCTCAACAAGTTAACCTATTTAATAGAAGATTAAAACCAACGGTATCAAATGGTTTTCAAAACTCTATGAATACGGTAAGAGGGATATGATTCCTTTCTAGGGCACTATCAACGCACTCCATTAGATGGTATGCCGCGTGAACAGTTGAATGTCTAGTTCTGAAACTGAAACCGAATCACTTAATATTCTGAGCTTGTCTAAATATTCATACAGCCGTCGATGTAGTATTTTCTCGTATATCTTCGAGAACAGTGGTAACAAGCTTATAGGTTGCCAGTTCGTCATATCTTGCTTATTGCCTGATTTGAACAGTGGTAGGACTTTCGATTGTTTAAGTGCGTTGGGGAAATGGCCGACTTTAACAGACAGGTTAACAAGGTAAAGAAGACATAGTAGTAGATACGCTGAAACTACTTTGAGTGCTTACAGATTCCAACCGTCAATATCTCCTTTTAAGATATCTCCTTTACTCCTTTTAAGAGTCAAAAGGGATCCAATAGCAACAAGAACCCCCCCCATCCATCCTTCTTTTCCCCAAATGCATCCGATCGAATTTTTATATGACCATTTTGTTCAAAATAGACCAAAGATCATATAACAAAGACTCCAAGGATAACACAGCCCAAGTGTTGGCAAGTATTGTAAGTTATGCCCTGGGACCATACAAGGTTTTTATGGAAGGGATTGTAGCATAAACTTCGGAAGGGACTCATTCGATTGTAAATCATAATTTCTGGTGCCCTTTTCAAGAGTGAGGGATCGGAGGGCAACTAGCCCCCCCAAGCCCTCCTCTTCCCCAAATGCATCTGATGAAAATTTTTAGATAGCCATTTTGTTCAAAATAGTTTAAAGATTAAATACTAAAACTTATGGGTCAACACAACCCCCAAGAGCCTGGGGGAAGTATTATAAGTTATATCCCGGGACAGATAAAGTTTTATGTAAGGGGTGGTCGCATAAACATCAGAGGTGGACCATTGGATTGGAAACTTAAATTATTGTTTAACTTTTTAAGAGTCATAAAAAGTGATCAGTGGACCAATTGTGAACAAAAAGTGAACCATTTTGTTCAAAATAGTTTAAAGATTAAATACTAAAACTTATGGGTCAACACAACCCCCAAGAGCCTGGGGGAAGTATTATAAGTTATATCCCGGGACAGATAAAGTTTTATGTAAGGGGTGGTCGCATAAACATCAGAGGTGGACCATTGGATTGGAAACTTAAATTATTGTTTAACTTTTTAAGAGTCATAAAAAGTGATCAGTGGGCATATACCCCCCTCCTCCCACCCTCTTTTCCCCAAATGCATCCAATCAACATTTGAGATAGTCATTTCATTTGAAATAGTCCAACGATCAGATGACTAAACTTCGGGGTCAACCTCCCCCCCCCTGAAACCCAAGGGAAGGGTTGTAACTTATGCCCCGGGGGCATATAAGGTTTTTACGGAAAATGTGGTTGTATAAACTTTGGAGGGGATTCAAATGATTATAAATTGAAAGTTCTAGTTCCCTTTTTAAGAGTGAAAGTAATCTGATGGCAAATAGCTTCCCCCCACCAAGTCCAAGGCCACAAGGCTCTAATTACTTCTTTCCTAAGAGGCACTTCATATGGAAGGAGTGGTCGTATAAACATCGTAGGGGCTCGTTCGATTGGGAATCGGAAGTTGTAGTGTCCTTTTTATGAGTCAAAAGTGGTCGGAGGGCAAATGGCTCGCACGCCCTCTTTTCCAAAAATGCATCCGATAAAAATTTTAATCTTAGTTCAAGGATTAGATAACAAAACTCCGGGGTGGACACCCCCCTCCCCAGGGCTCAGGGGAAGGCGTTGTAAGTAATGCCCTTGGGGCATATATGGTTTTAATGGAAGGGCTGCTCGTATAAATTTCAGAAGGGGTTCATTCGATTGGAAATTGGAAGCTCTAATTCACTTTATGAGAGACAAAAGACATCGGAGGTCAACTAGCCCCCCACCCTACGCCCTTTTTCCCCAAACCCATCCAATAAAATTTGAAATAGTAATGTTATTGAAAATAGTTCAAGCGTCAGATAACAAAAACTCCAGGGTCGACACAATGCCCCAGAGCCCAGTGGCAAGTGTTTTAAGTTATGCATCTGGAGCATATAAGGTTTTTATGTAAGGGGTGGTCGTATAAAGTTCAGAGGTACCTCATTGGATTGGAAATTGGGTTACCCTTTTAAGAATCAAAAGTGATCAGAGGACATCCCCTCCCTACACCCTCTTTCCTTGAATGCGTCCGATGGATTTCATATATAAATTTTCTTAGAAATATTCCAAGTATAAAATAACAAAACTTAGGGATTAACATACCCCTCCCCCTGAGCGCGGGGAACTTAGGTTCGTAACTTGTGCCCCGGGGATTTGCAAGGATTTATGGAAGAGGTGGTCGTATAAACTTCGGAGGGGGTTCAGATGATTATAAATTATAAGTTCTAGTTCCCCTTTTCAGAGTAAAGAGCGATTTGATGGTAACTAGCCCCCCGTTCCCCAGCAACTCTCGCTTCCCCAAATGCATCTGATCTAATTATTTATTTAACCATTTTGTTCAAAATTGACCAAAAACAATATAATAAAAACTCCAGGGATAACACAGCCCCCTTCCCCAGAACCCGAGGAAATATGTTGTAAGTTATGCCCCCGGGGCATATAAGGTTTTTATGAAAGGGATAGTAGTATTGACTTCAGAAGGGGCTCATTCGATTATAAATCTGAATTTCTAGTAACCTTTTTAAGAGTCAAAAGTGACCGGAGGGCAATTAACCCCTCCAATGACCTTTTTTTCCAAAATGCATCCGATCAAATTTTTGAGACAGCCCTTTTGTTCAAAATAGTATAAAGATATAGTAACAAAATTCAGGATTTGACACAACCCCCCGGGGCCAGTGGGCAACTGCTGTAAGTTATGTTTCTGGGAGGGGAATATAGGTTTTTATGTAATGGGTGGTCAAGAATCAAAATTCAACGGAGAGCACCTCCTCCCCCTCACACGCACACCCTCTTTTCTCCAAGCGCATTCAATCAAAATTTTGAGATAGACATTTTGTTCAAAATAGTTTAAAGATATAATAACAAAAGTCCGGATGTAACAAAACCCTTCAGAGCCAGTGGGCAAGTGTTGTAAGTTAGGTTTCTGTGAGGGAGAATATAATGTTTTATGTAAGGGGTGGTTGTATAAACTTCAGAGGTGGCTCATTTGATTGGAAATTGAAAGTTATAGTTACCTTTTAAAGATTGAAAATTCAACGGAGAGCCCCTCCCCCCTCTTACACACACCCTTACACACATTCCCCCATTACACACATTCTATTCCAAAAATAATGGGAATCAAGTTTAATTTTATTAGCTCTTTCCAAAATTGTTCAAGACATCTATATTCTTCGCTACAAACAAGAGTTTGGCATCTGCCCGTTTCCCTAACGATAAAAGCATATGGCTTCAGCCTATTTGATGCCTTACTAAAATTTACTTAAAACTACTTAAAACTTTACTTAAAAACTACGAATATTTTATTTTGTACTTATTACAGCATTGGAAACAAAACGGATATTGCAGTTAAACCAGACCAGGATTTACCAATAGGCCCTGCGGCGTTTACTATTCCTGAAGTTTTTTGGGATTTCCCCGAAAAATTTTGCAAAAATGGAGAGGCAAAAACGCTTAGGCCGAGAAGCGTCAAAGCTTTAAATTCGGCTCTGGGTGAAACAAAATCTGAGCTGGTAAGCTTTCAGCAATTAATATCATTATAAATCAAATATTCAGTTTAATTTTATTGGTTCTTTCCAAGACTGTTTAAGACAAATATAGCTTCACCACAAACAAGAACTTGGACACTTTAAAAGTCTAAGGCCTACTACGTCACTGGTGTTTCACTGAAAACGAATTATATTACGAATATTTTCTTTTCCTGTTACTGCAGCATTGAAAATGAAAATAAAATTACGGTGAAATATAATCTTGAACTGGTGATCTTTTAGCGATTAATAGCATTGTACATCAAACATTCAGTTTGATTCTATTTGTACTTTCCAACACTGTTCAAGATCCATATAGTTTTCAGTGAAGTGCTAAAGACGCAGTAGGTTTTAGACTTTTACTGTGAGAGAAGGAGGCAAAATACCAACTCTTTTTTAGACATTTCTGTTCCTTTCAGATTGAATTCCAGTTTCACTTGTTTTAAGATTTATTCACTCATTTATATTGGTACCTATTGTATGTTTGTCTGCTATGATTTTTTATTTAATTTCTGTTTGTTTTGGGTTTCATTTATTCTTTAATTGTCATTTCTGGTCATTTTGAACATGAGTTATGGTAGATTTCTGTTTTTTCTGATCTTCAGTTTAATATGGCCTTTGCTTTTCTTTAGAAAACTTCATTTTGGCAAATATTTTTAAATTTTGTAAAAAGTAATTTTCGTAGAACTAACGTATGTTTGATGCAGTCTCCACTCTCATGAGTGGTCTTGAAACATGCTTACAAAAGCTCGCCTGTTAAATAAATGGTTTTCACTCGTTTCACCAATGAGAAATAAAAGGCCTGACGCATGAGTCCCTTTTTTCTTGGACCATAAAACTATACAAGTGCTATCCATGCAGTTTTCACGAAAATTAACACTTCTCTCGTCTAATTTTTTTGCAACACCTCCCCTTGGTGTGTTTGCAGTTCTACGACTGTTGAGGACTCCTCCTAAATAGAACCAAATCCCGAGTTGTCTACTCAAACATAATAGTTTCAAGTAGTATCGCCATAAGGCTTTCCACAACACCCATAGCCGCTACTCATTTCTCCTTTCAATGATTTAGGTTGAACAGCGATTCCCTCGAGACGCAGGTGTTAATAACATAATAGGACGTCTTTTCTAAGAGGATGCAGGAGTTAAATACGTCATAGGAATTTTTTAAGTAATGCAGGTGTCTGTACCGTAATTTATTTATTTTTATTTATTTATTTTCTTTATTTCCCTCTAAAAATGAGGAGTAGGCTACAATATAAATATAAAGAAAAGACAGATGATAACGCTTACAATACAAAATATCAAATATTGATCAAACACTTAAAAAGAAAAAAAAGAAAAGATGTAAAAACACTTGCTAAATAATTTAACCTGTAAATGATCAAGAGCCAGAACTTCTACTAAAAACGGATATAAATTGTGGCCTAAAAGGGTAATTTTCGCCTAGTCTTCAAATGTTTTATATTTTTTCTTTATGCAGACTACGGGATCCTTCACTTCAAGCTTTAAAACAATCTCAGTGTTACTAAAAGAAAGGGGGAAACCAAGTAAAAATTTCCAAAATTTAAAAAAAGAAACTTTAATTGCCGAAAGATCACAAGGTTGGAAATTACGGGAGAGGAGGGATGGGAACAATGCCGGAGGCAGAGCAACAGCGCTATACATACGACCAAGCACGTCCCGACGGTAAAGAGCCCGAAAACGAATTAAAAGACCAAATGCCTTGCTTAGTTTCATCTGAACATGCTGAACCAGTACTGGTTTAAAATCTCTCTTCGAAGCAGCATAAGGTAATCCCAAAGAAGGGACTATTGGCGACGATTGGAAAATAACACATGGCCGCAATCGAAAGACGCCCTGACCTTATCCTCTAAGCAATTTACAACAAAAAATTGACATTTTTCGAAATTGACAGAAAAGCCCAAATCTTCTAAACAATTAATTAAAGTATTAAAATTAGAGACAAGACTAGACTTGGACCGGCTTAGAAGGATATTGTCATCAGCATATGCAAGACAGATTTAGAGATAATGAGACAAAAGAGCAAGAAAGAGAATTAAGGGCAGTAGCTAAACATGAATGGAATATATAAGGGGAAATAACTCTCCCTTGTCTAATTCCACTACCCACTTGAATTAATTTAGACTGAGATGAAGACGAACTCAGAAAAATACGGATCTTTAACCCAGAATGCAAAGAGCGAAGGACTCGAATGACAGCTAGGGGCAATCCAGCATGGATTAAAGTGAGCAGTGCAGATGCATGAGAAATGTTATCAAAGGCTCCTTTGATATCAACCAAGAAGGCGTATAGCGGTTCATCAGAAAATTTCCCCTCTTCAATAACTTTGCTGATAGATGTATGGGCGTGGTCACATCCCAAACCTCTCTTGAAACCAACTTGATTAGAACCAACGCCAAGAATTTCAAAAAGATCCTTCAAACACAACTCAAACACTTTCCCAATCATAGAATCCCTAGTAATTGTCCTCCAGGAACTACAAGATGACAAGCCTTCCTTCCAGCCCTTAGGAATAGGCATAACTATGCCAATATAGAATGACGATGGTACTAAACCAGTAGTAACTAAAAGGTTGACAAATACAAGTAGAGCAATAAGAAAAGAAGAAGTAGCAAGTTTGAAATGATTAGAAAATATGCCATCATGATCCTTAGGCGACTGCGCCTTTAACGTTTTGATAGCTTTACATAACATATCCTCAGATATCCTGTAATCAGTAGAACAATTCTTCTACCTTTCATCTAATTGCGACACAACACTGTTAGAATCACGCGAAGTCGAATAGGGAAGGTTTTCTAAGAGTTGCAAGTGCATGTTACCAATAGGGTTTGTTTACTTATGCAAATGATTTCTTTGGTTGCTACGTAATAGAGAATCAGTATATGCTCTCTTTGGTTGTCACGTAATAGGGTTTGTTTACTTATGAAAATGATTTCCATGGATGTTGCATAAAAGGATTTGCTAGGGCTCAGAGCCCTGCCAAATCAAGGTACAGACTTATTCATTACATCATAGGGAGTTTTTTCTTCAAAACATTTTTCAAGACATTTTTCAAGATCTTTCAAGACATTTTCAAGACGTTTTTAATATATTTTTCTTCAAGATGTTTTTCAAGACGTTTCAAGGCATTTCTAACACATATTTTAAGAAATTTTTCTTCGAGACATTTTTCAAGATGCTTCAAGACATTACAAGAGGTTTTTAAAGACATTCACTTCAAGACTTTTTCAAAACGTTTCAAGATTTCTTTGGTTGTTATGTAATAGGAGATTTTTACCTTTGGTGAGGATGACGCAATCTCGCGTGAGATACTAGACTTCAGGAGAGCCTCCCTTTTGGCACCCGTCATCATCATTTAACCGTTTTCTGACGCTTGAATACCCGATCCATATATATTTTTTATTTTTTTTGATGTTATGTTTTGTCAATTCCTAACCTGTGTCATAATCTGACTGGTCCTCTGGCGCCCTCATATATTTTCTTGTTATAAATCATGCATTAGATGCATTGGTTCAAGTTTTTGCAACCCAGCCCTCCGTGATATACCATGTCAATTTACATCACCGTGCCACACTATTAATGACCCACTAAAACCCTCTACCACCCCCTCATCATTCCTAAGACATTTTCCAGATATTTTACTGTTAAAAATAACGCATTAAATCCATTGCTTCATGTTTTTGCAACAAAATTCTCCTTGATCTACCTTTTCAGTTAATACCACCGTACCACACTATTACTGACCATCTAGCACCTCTCATTACTCCTAAGACCTATCTGGATATATATTTTTTTATAAGATGATAACCAACTCCGCTTTCCCCGCTTCTGACCCCCTGGTTCAACCAATTCTAGCTCTGATTTGGTAATATTGTGCAAAACTCTGACTAGATCATATAAGGTTTTGATCATATTTGACAATATTTTGATAATATCATGCAAGAGTTTGGTAATACTCGGCAAGATTGTGATAATGACATATGGTAATGACAGACACTATTAGATCGCACTATGTTAAATTAAGTAATAGCAGACACGATTTAGATAACATCATGTCAGATTTGACGATATCAAACACATTTTGATTTCACTAAAAAAAAATATTTTTGTTAGTATCAGGTAGAACTTTCATAATACCGTGAATGATTTTGTTAATAACTTGCAAGATTTTGATAATACTATGTAAAGTTTTGATAATATCATAGAGCATTCTCATTATACCATGTTGGATTTTAATAAAATTGCACAATGATATCTTCAGTCATGATTTTGATAAAATCACACAAGATTTTGGTAATGCTTGATAATACTTTAAAATTAAAAGACATGATTTTGCTAGCATCATTATAGATTTTGATAAAAAGTTAAAAGATTTAGGTAATACTGGAAAAGATTGTCATAACATCTCACGAAGATTTAAAAATGCAAGACACGATTTTGTAATATTAAACATGATTTGGTAATATCATGCAAGACTTTAATATTATTATAAAAGGTTTTGATGATATTTGACTAGATTTTGATAATAGTAAAAATGATTTGATAGCAATGTTAAACTTTTTAAATAGGTAACTAAATAATAGGTAACATATTAGATTTGGTAACTTCAGTCACCTTTTGATTGTAGCTACAAATATTTCGTTAGTATCATTTACGATTTTGATTATACCACGCAAGATTTTGGTAATAAATTACAAGATTTTGATGATATCTTGTGAGGTTTTGATAATATCATAAAGAATTATCATTACATCCATCGAGATTTTGATAATATAGTGCAAGATGTTTGATAATATCAGACATGATGTATGTGGTAGCACCCATCATTTTGTTAATACTTGGAGAGATTTTGATCATCTTGATAATAGGTGATACGATTTCATTGTACTATATCAAGTTTTGGTAATAGGAGACGGGATTTTGATGACACGATTTTAGATTTTGACAATATCAGACACATTTTGATATCATTAAATATTTTATTGATGTCAGACAAGATTTTGATAATACCGTGCAAGATTATGGTAATAAATTGGATGATTTTGATAATACCACTTGAGGTTTTGATAATGTAATAAATGATTCTTGTTATATAAGGCGCAATTTTGATAGTGTAGTGCAAGATGGTCGATGACACCAGCCAAGATAGTAAGAGAGGCAATTTTGCTAGAAAAATTCTAGAATTTGATACTGACTCGCAAGATTTATACGATGCACAAAAGGATTCTCATAATATGTCGCAAGACATTGATAAAGCACGCCAATGTGTTGTAATATTTAACAAGATTTGGTAATATTATGCGAGATTTCGATAATATCATGTAAGGTTTTGATAATATTTGACAAGATGTTGATAGTTTTGATAATAGCATACACGATCTTGATAGCACTATGTTAAGTTACGTTAATAGATAATATGATGTGGCAGCATCATATTAAATTTTTGAAATAGTAGTCACGTTTTGATTTTTGCTGAAGATATTTCATTAATAACTTGTGATATTATGATAATACCATGTAAGATTTTGCCAATAAATTTCACGATTCTGATAGTCTCACATGTGGATTTAATGCTGCTATAAAGGATTCTCATTATACTAGTCGAGATTTTAATAATGTAGTGGGATATTTTTCATATTATCAGACAAGATTTTGATAATATCATACAAAAATTTGGTACTACCTGGCAATCTTTTGTTGATCTTGGCTATTGCAGACAGGATTTAGTATTTCTACGTTAAATTTGGTTAACAACAGACATTATTTTGAAAAGGTTGCATGATTCTGAGATTATCGTGTGTGATTTTGGTATTACCATAGAGGATTCTCATTATATCAGTCAAGAGTTTGATAATGTAGAGCGAATTGTTTCGTAATATCAAACAAGACTTTGATGTTATCATACAAGATTTTGTTAATACTTAGCAATATTTTGATAATTTTGATTATAGCAGATACGATTTCATATTGCTAAGTTTAATTTTTATTTGAACAGTGAAGATTTGCCATTTCATTGCTAAATTGCAATGCTCCATGGTGATTCCTAGCCTGTGACACTCAGTGGCTAGCACTTGGCACCCTCTAGCAGGCATTATCACACACATTGTGTTTTCTGGCATTTTCGCGCAAAAAATATTCGTTTACACAAGAATCGATGGTATAAACTTAATGAAAAATCCAAAATAGCGTTTCTTTTGATTACTTCTAGTAATTGAGGCAGTGTGGCACAATGTACCACCCCTATGACATCTTCCGGTGCACATACTAAAAAATCACAAATTCATTACAAAACAAACGATTTCTTACCAAAAAATTTTAACCAAACAAAAATACATCCTAAATAATTCTTACAAAACAAAAATACATGAAAAGTCAGAGATTGTACTTAAAAATACAAAATTCTTCCTACAAAATGAAATATATTGCTTGCAAAGCAAAACAAACACTATAAAAAACAAAACTACATCCTAAGTAATCACACACTGTTCCTACAAAATAGAAAATTCTTGTTACAAAACAAAAACAGTTCTTACAAAACTATAAAATAATCCTTACAAAACAAAAATACATCCTAAAAGATCACAGAACTCTTCTTAAAATATCCAAAATACTTCTTGCAAAACAAAAATACAACCTAAGGAACCACAAATTCTTATTTCATAACAAAATACTTCTTACAAAACAAAAATACTTTTTACAAAACATAAAATAGTTCTCGCATACCGAAAAATAATTCTTACAAAACAAAAAATAATTCTCATAAAATACAAAATACTTCTTACAGAACTAAAAATACATCTTACAAGGCAAAAAATAATTCTTATAAAACAAGAATAAATCCTAAACAATCACAACCTGTTCTTACGAAATACAGAATACTTGTTACAAAACGAAAATACATCCTAAACATTCGCAAACTTTTCTTAAAAAGTACAAAATACTTGTTGTGAAACAATTATACAAAACAAAAATAATTCTTTCAAATACTTATTACAAAATATTTCTTACGAAACAGAACATATTTTTTACCAAACGAAAATACATCCTAACAATCACAAACTGTTCTTACAAAATACTAAATACAAAAAAAAATGCTTCTTACAAAACAAATGTACATCCTAAGAGATCACAAATTCTTCTTAAAAAAGACATTATACTTCTTACAAAACAAAAGAAAAAATAATAAATCGTTTCTGCTATTACTAAATTTAACATAGTGCAATCAAATTGTGTCCCATTATCAAGATTATCAAAATATTTCCAAATATTACTATACTCAAGCATCCTTCTAAATTTTTGATAGTAACTTGCAAGATTTAGTTAACACCGGTAAGGATTGTCATATTATCTCACAAAGTAAGATTTTGTAATATTTAAATATGATTTGGTAACATCATGCAAAACTTTGATAACATAATATAAGGTTTTGATAATATTTGACTAGATTTTGATAGTCTTGATATTATAATGAAAGACTTGAATGCTTGAAAGACTGGTAATACTTGGCAAGATTTTGATAATCTTGATAGTGACACCTCCCACTGTAGAAGGTGTTATCGGAAGGCAATTCGCGTCACCCTGGCAGACTATGGATGGCACAAGACATCCTATAGCACCCTCATCATTCCAAAGGCATTTTTCAGGGACTTTCCTGTTAAAAATCGGCATTAAATCCAGAGGGTCGTAGTTTCAAAAGCCACCCAAACGCGATACACCTTGTTAATTCATACCAGCGTGCCACACTATGCCTAGCCCTCCAGCAACCATTATCATTCCTAATGTAATTTCCGGATATTTTCCTGTTAAAAATCATGGCTTAGATCCATTGGCTGGTGTATTTGCAAGTCAACCCCCTCCGTGATACACCATCTTAATTCAAGTCACTTTGGCACCTTATTACGAAGCTCTCTGGCACCCTCATCATTCCTATGACCTTTCTCAGATTTTTATGGTTAAAAATAATGCTTTAAATCCTTTCGTTCGTGTTTTTGCAAGACGGCCCTCAGTGATACACCATATCATTTCAAGACACCATGCCACACTATGACTGGCCCTCTGGCACACTGTGGCACCCTTAATGATTCCTAAGACATTTTTTAGATTTTTTATTAAAGTGATATCCAATTCCGCTTCCCCTGCTACTAGCTTCCGCTTAAAGCAATCCCAGTTCCGATTCTGCTGGCTCCGACCAGGGTTCCAGTCCCAATTCTGGTTCCACCGATTCTGGTTTTGTCAGTTCTGGTTCCACACTTTCTGCCCCCCAATTAAACTGTTTCGAATCAACCAGTTCCACTCCAAGCTCCATCAGTTCCAGTCCGAGTCCCAGTTCCACCAAATTCTTGTTCTTTCAGCTCCGGTTCTACCACTTCTCTCCCCGATTCCACGGTTCCGATTCTGCTAATTCCGCTATGAGGGCATTACTTAAATCTTGCAAGTAATTATCAATATCAAGAATGGTTCTAGAGAAATCTTGTCTATTACTATCAAAATATCATCAGGCATTATCAAAATCTTGTGTGGTATTGTAAAAATTTTGTTTATTATTATCAAACCCCTTGCACTACTTTATCAAAATCTCGCCTGATATAACGAGAATTATCAAGATCAATATCAAAGCCTGAAGTGGTATCACCAAAATTATAGAAGTTATTAATAAAATCATGCAATCATGCTATCAAAATCATGTCTTCTATTACCAGAATTTAACTTAGCAATATGAAATTTTGTCTGCTGTAATCAAAATTGTCAAAATCTTGCCAAGTATTACCAAACTCTCGTATGATAATATCAATTTTTTTCGACGGAAAGGGACTGAACTCTAACATCATTCAAATGCTTGCTTATCAACCAGGAATACATTGTCTTGGCTCAAAGAAACAAGGCATTTTCATTAAAAACTATCAGAAATACCTCTTAATATGGCTTAAATTTACCTCTAAAAAGTTAATCCTTCGAACGCCCCATTAAAAACTCTCAAAAATATCTCTTAATGTGGTTTGAACTTACCTCTAACAGTATTACGCAAAATACGAAGAAAAGTTCTGAAAAATATCTTTTAATGCGGCTTAAATTTACCTATAACGGGATTATGCAAAATACAAAGAAAAATATAACTGAGATTCGTGCTTGTCAACCAGGAATGGCTAGTTTGGAATCAATGAAACGAGAATTTTTCAGTAAAACCTCTCAGTAATATTTCTTTATATTGCTTAAATCTACTTCTGACGAGATTACCCGAAGTAACAAGAAAAAATATTATTCAAATTTGAACTCGTCAACCCAGAATACATAGTTTTGATTTAAAGACACAAGGCATTTTTATTAAAAAACCTCAGAAATACCTCTTAATATGGCTAAAATTTACCTCTAATAAGTCACCCCTTGGGCCTTTCCACTAAAAACTCTCAAAAATATGTCTTAATGTTACTTAAATTTGCCTCTAACGGGATTATGCCAAATACGAAGAAAAATATAATTAAAATATATGCTTTTCATTCAGAAATGGCCAGTCTTGGCTCATAATAATCCTTCCCCTGGAATTAAGTCATGTGTCCTATGCTCCCTTTGAATTTACCAAAAAGAAGTCCCCCCTTGGGTGTTTCTATTAAAATCACTCAAAAGTATCTCTTAATGTGGCTTAAATTTACCTCTAACGAGATTATGTAAATCTAATCCAAATGTGCGCATGTCAATCAGGAATGCAGAGTCTTTGCTAAATGAAACGTGGCATTTTCATCGGAACGTCTCGGAAATATCTCTAAGTTTGACTTAGATTTACCTCTGATAACTACCCTCCCCCTTCCGCGGGAATTGGTCGCTATGGCTCCCGTCTTTCTTTAATTCACGCTTTTTTTATATATTTTATTCTACGTCATCTTTTTTCACGTTTTGTTTTCCGTTTGTTGAGTTTTAACTGCTTTTTTCTGCTATTTAGTGATTTTATAAAAGAAAAACTTATTAATAAAACTTGTATGTGCAATAAAAGTTCCTGTTCCATGACGAATCTTCAATACGTAATCATTTACATAATGAAATATCTAAACACAATGCTATGTAACATCTCACTGATTCGATACCTAACTTAACCTATCTAGGTCATGTTAAAACCTTAAAATAATGTAGCAAGTAGGTGCATCTAATAGAGAAAAAATCAATAGCTTTTCTAATTATTTACAGGGCTCGGAGACCATGGCTAGGAAACACGCAATACATAGAATTTGCCAAACATTTCTATTAGAAATTATTCCTTGAATCAAAATATTAGGAAGGCTTTCTTTGTCCAGCTGTATCGCGCATAGTTTCATTGGGTGGAAATTTCTTATGAATCCTAAGGGGGACAAAAATTCTTATATTATAAATGTTCCCTGAGAAAAAATCATCCTGAACGAAACTGAAATCTCGAAGAAAAACGCCTTTAAAGAAAGAATCTCCTTAACATAAGTAAACATTCACATATTACCTATGAACCAAAGAAATCTCGCAAAAAGCATCTTGAGCAAAATGTCTTAAAAAACGTCTTGAAATGTCTCGGAATGTCTTAAAAAACATCTTGAAGAAAAATGTCTTAAAAAACCTCTGTAAATGTCTTTAAATGTCTTGAAAGACGTTTTGAAGAAAAATGTCTTAAAAATGGCTTGAACTGTCTTTAAATGACTTGAAAGATGTCTTGAAACGTCTTGAAAAACGTCTTGAAGAAAAATGTCTTAAAAAACCTCTTGAAATGTCTTGAAACGTTTTGAAAAACGCCGTGAAGAAAAATTTCTTAAAAACGTCTTGAAAAGTTTTGAAACAACTTGAAAAATATTTTGAGAAAATGTCTTTAAAACGTCTTTACATTTCTTGAAATATCGTGAAAAACGTCTTGAAGAAAGTGTCATAAAAACGTTCTGGAATGTCTTGTAACGCCTTGAAAAGGACTTAAAGCATATTTTAAAGAAAACCCTCCCTATGACGTAATGTGTACGTTTGCATCTTGACTAGCGAACCCTGAAGATTTTTCCTAGCCCTCGTGAGCTTTTCAAACAATCAAAGAGGCTTTTGTGTAACAAGCACCTGCATCTCTTAGAAAACATTCCCTATTACGTTACGTACAGTTGCAGTATACCGTTACAGGCACGCTGTAGTATTGCGTAGAACCCAGGTGCGTATAACAACGTTTTGAGGGACTAGCAGCTCCAAAATTATACCCCCTATCTGTCTGCTCGGAAGCCTTAATAGCACACTACTAAAGTAAAAACAAATATTTTTAATTTAATCGAACTGAAAGTGAAGCAGACACACACTGGTAAATAAAAATAAGAATGGAGTGTTGCCATGATTTAATATCGTTTTATTTATGCAGTAAACATGTTTTCTTTATCCCAATTTCTGTGTTATGGATCAGCAATACTATTGCGTATAAAGAAAGATGCATATTCCTAGATGAAGAGGAAAAGATTGAAATATCACCGTGGCAAGATAAAAAAAAGATTTCTGTACTTATGCGTTATAGCGACCACACTCAAGCTCTTGATCTGAGTAAAACTGATTTCTCTGTCTGCATTCTAAGATAACTAGCCTAGTCTCAGTTAGATAAACTACTATACATGCATATTTTAATTTGTTATTTAATATATAGAGTGGTTAGGTTAGGTATTTAATATAATGCGTTTTGGGCTTTTAAATATGCGTTTAAGCATGTACAATCTAACCTGATGGAAAAAAGAAAAAGATTTGAGGGGTGAACGTACGCGTTGTGTGGAGATGATGAGAGAGGGAGAAAAAAAAAGAGAGGCAAGGGTGGGGTGGTAAATGGAGAAAAGTGAGATCTTTAACGTTGAACCTCCTCTTGAATGAGTTTACAGACGGGAAAATTTTTTCGATATGGATTACAAGAGAGGAAAGGGTGGGTATAATATTAAATGCTGGAAATCTTATGGAAAATAAGAAGTTGGATAAGTTTGTAGGCACAGGTATGAGACATGGGGACCATTTCCTGTAATGTATTCAAAATTTAATCTGGATTTAAGGGTCCTCATTCGTTTATGTTTTGTAGAGCGTTATATATTTTTGCATTAACCATGGCCCGTAAAAGCTTTAAGAAGTAATAAATACCATAGTATTTCATACAAGGAACTCTGGGAATACATATGCTGAAATGAAATAACGAAATCAGTGATTTGATCAGATCTCAAGGGTTTTTTAGTGGTGATGAATTCAGTTCTGATGATCGCTAGTGTTGACCAAATAAAAATTGACTCATATCAAAATTTTTATCGAATTTACACAATTTAGGGAAAAAATGCTTAGTACTTTTGCAATAAATGAGATCGATCGGGAAAATCATACATGCATCTTTTGATTCAGCAAAATAAATTACTGTGCAACTACAAAATACATTCTTTAGCCGTAAACCGAGATCCCAAATATTGTCTGTAATTGCGTAGTCCATCTCGTATATCTCCGTGCATTGTATGTTTGATGACGTAGTGAACTGTGCAAACTAGATTTTTTTTTTATAGTAAGATTCAATGAACCTCATGAACTTAATGTTTTTGGTAGAATTTGTGTTTTCTTCTTCTTCTTTTACCGTGTTTAATTGTCGGCAAAAATCGTGAATGAAGTCATTCTGAGATCATAATTCCTGTCAAAAAGAAGACGATAGTTGAAAAATATTGCCCTTTTCCTGGATGCAAGTCAACAATTTTTTTCTGATTCGCAAGTCAATGGTATTATTTATAGATTCATTAAAAATGGCCAGAAATTTTTAGAATGGCCAGCAATAAGAGTAAGGTTAATAGGGGCTGCAGCACATCAAGAGATAGACTTTTTGGAATCTTTCTTTACGTCCGGGATTGTCGGTAACTCTCTAGTGTACTTTAATGATATAGCCCCTACCACTCAAGTTGTTCATTTATTGACGCATTATAGGTTCCCGATACTTTTATATTATGCAGCCAACAGCTTCATTTACCTAGGTAATATTATTGGTAAAGACGGCGGGTGTAATGATGATTTTAAAAGGAGAATAGCCAAGGCCCAGGGTAATTTTTCACAGCTGAAGAAAAAGCTTGGAAAAACAGGGATATAAGTGTACGAACCAAGATTAGAATATTGGAAGCTACAGTGATGACAGTGGTCAAATATGGCTCTGAAGCATGGGCACTCCGAAAAGCAGATGATAATTTACTAGATGTTTTCCAGAGAAATTGCCTACGGATTGTTTTGGGTACCAAAATAACTGACCCGATCTTAAACAGTAGGCTGTAAAAAAAGTATGATTAAATCCCGCTTTATCGGGTCATAATGAGGGAAAGGTTTAGATGGCTAGGGCACGTTTTGCGAATGAAGGATGGCAGATTGCCAAAGACTGTTCTTTTCGGCTAACCATCTAGGGCTAAACGAAAATCAGGTCGTCCCCGGTCGGGGAGGTAGGATGATTCAAGGATAGGTTTATGGGAAATATAGACTTCCTGAGAGATGGTGAAGAGGGACGCTTTGAATGGATTGGGAGGAAGAGTGTGTGTAACTGTGTTAACCTCAGGTGGCTTGGTGCTGCTGCAGTGAGTTTTTAGTAGTTGTAGTTATTTGTAATTTTCTTATTTTATTCTTATGAGACCATCTTTTTTTGCATGTAAAAGTCCATCAACACGCTTTTGACTGCAGACCATTCCTATTCCCAGGAAAGGATATTTTCTCTGTCTATAATGCAATCCATCTTCACATCAGATTAGCTTAGCATTTTTAACTCGGGGTCTTGCCACAATTTATTATAAATAGGATTTTTAACTCACTTTTGAGGATTAATTTCCAGGAAATGAGTTTTCTAGGATTGGGAAGCTGCGCAATCATGGCTAAAAGCACTTTTCTAACCATTATATAACCAAAAACAGTTTCCATTGGACTTTTACATTGAAGGATGAAGGAGTGTAAAGCCCATAAACATCCTCGATGACAATATCTTTATTTTGTAGCTTCAATATTTCCGTAATTTTTGTTTTGTAGTTTCTTTTCTTTTCTGGCAAAGAATTACAAGATTTGAGATAGAGTAACGAATTAATGGCCCACTGTAGACTTTCTGACAACACTGATAAAAAAATAGGTTTAGGTTCATTGATAGTTTTTTGGGCTTTTCATTAAACTTTTACACTGAATATGATAATACAGTTGTCAGTATTTTCCCAATTTTAGTTGCACTTTCCCAATCTATCAGAATTTTCTGAAGCTAGTTTGTGATTCTTTTTTTTTGAAAATTGGAATGGTTTGAATTTTTAGTTTTTACTGATTATACAAAATCACCTGTTTCATTTTACATGTTGAGTCCTAAAATTTCGTTATTTGGTCCAAAGTCTGAGCTCTAGACGTACAATGGGGCGTGCCTCTAAAAATCATCCCTTTTATGTCTCATAGGCCAAAGGCACTTACCCCTTAAGTTTCTAGTCAATTAGGCAAAGAACCTGTAAAAATAGGGCGAGGGGGAGAATGGTATTGGAGGAGCTATTGGCCCACTTTTTACCTTCAAAGATATAGACTCAAAATCCTTGTATAATTTCGCTTTAATTAATATACCACAAGCCACCCTTTCTGCTGAAAAGTTGGTTGTGAGGAGGGGGAGGGGCGTTCTAGGGCTTCATTTGGCTCTCAAGTTAATGAAACGAAAATCGTTACATGATTTCAGTTTCACGAAATTGTGATTTTTAAGTCGCAATATGGAAATACTAAACGAAATAATAAAACAAAATACGCAAACGGAAATAGTATGCGCAATACTAAATGGAAAATGCAAAACATATAATGCAAATTAAAAAGCGAAAAACGAAGATACTAAACGCAATAAAAGATAAATGATACGAGGTGAATGAAAAATTGGCACGAAAACTCAAGGCGATGGAATAATTATGACTGCATCTTGAACTTACTCTAAAAGTTACTATTGTAAGACAGAAAAGAAAACAATTCCTATTAAAAAACATAGTTTTATTAAAAACTTGAAGCATGAAATTTAGCTATACCTTCAAAAGATTTGGTATTAGTGCGAAGGGTTGGGAGTTGTTCAGAGGCATAGCTACAGTATTCTTATTGGAGGGGGGACGGGGCAAGAGGAGATGCTACTGAAGTATTCACTATTCAAGCAGTAATGAAGAAAAGTGGCTATTTAGCAAACACAAAACCTGGTAAATTCGAAAATATTACACGATAAATTATAAACAATAAACATATATTAAACAATTATAAATATAAGTGCTGGAGGTTGGATTTTACTAAAGTTGCAAGCAATGAGCTTCTGCAAACGACAGTAGTGTAGCATTAACAAGCTTTCGTGTGGGCAAATATTTGCCCACAAAATTTCGTGTGGGCAAATCGTGTGGGCAAGCCGAGTATACACTCGGCTTTTTTCAGCCAGATTCACCACTAATGCTGCAGTACATATCCCTCGTCCACTTCCCCTAACGCCCACGCCCAGTACAGGATGCTCAGTCTCATAGTTGAACCAAGCTCTGTTCTAATAGTAACAGATATCGCGCTATCCATTTGCAATGGACTCTGTAAGATTTAATTTGTTGTACTAAACTTTTAATATATTTTATTTGTTGAAATATTATTTATAATTTTTTATGAAATTGATTTTTTGGGAGGTTCGCCGATCTATATTAATAAATAGCATTGATATCAGCAGGCCACCTTAAATTAAATAAAACTTCCCAGGGTTGTCAATTGGAAGGGAAAATTGATTCCTAGAGTTTGAAAATTCCCTTTGTATCTTTGTTTAAAAAGGATTTCTATAAAAAATACACAAAATTTTTTCTCATTTATATCAGGGTATGGGGGGACATACATTTCCAAAGGGGGGTTACACTGAATATCATTTTTATGTCTACAATCCCCTTTACAAGCAAAGCTCGGTTTCCTAGTGCAGCATGATAAAACTGATAACAATAGAAAAAGAGAACGGGTTACTACCGCTAATACGTGCAAACAAAATTTCTAAATTTTGAGAAAAATATACGTATTTTGTTTAAATTCGCCTTATTCTATTCTCAGAAGACATTTTGTACAGCATGCTGAAGCAGAGATAGATGTCCCACAAGTAGCACTGGCACTTTGTGAAATGCGACAATTCCCTGTCAAATTCCTAGCAGGTTTATATCAATTTTCTTTTTGGATATGCATAAAAGAAATATTTAGAAAAGCGAAAATATAGGCAGTTCTACATTTATGAGATAGTATTTGAATCTCAAACGTAAGAAATAGGACTTTATCAGCACTTATTGGGCATTTCTCTGACAAACAAGAGACGAAATTTTAATTAAATGCTAGAAATAAAAATTAACACAATTAAATGATCCCTGGAGCGGATCCTCCTCTACCTAACCCCATGACCTAACTACAACCAATTTGATCTATCTAGCTATAGTACAAACATCATTATAAAAATTAGTAAGTCTCACTTTCTTTTTTGATGGTTTCTTTTTTTTCAATGGTCTCTGACAAATAAGAGAATCGGAGTTTCAATTAAATGCTAGACATAAAAATTAGAACAATTAAATGATTCCTGGAGCGGATCCCCTCTACCTAACTCCGTGACCAAACTACAACCAATTTGATCTATCTAGCTGTAGTACAAACATCATTATAAAAAGCAGTAAGTCTTATTTTCTTTTTCAATGGTTTGTTTTTCTTTCAGGAAATTATATTCACTGCACAATCTACCTTCTTATTCTTCAATGATTCCATTTCTGCCCTATTTTCAGATTTACAGGGTACCATAAATCTTAGGAAGTATAAGCTCCTTAAACATCAAGGAAAAAAAATAACCTGAGCAAATGTGGCGAAAAACATAATCATAGAACATTTTTCAAATTTGCCATAAACTAGGTTTACAGTTTTACTCGATGATAAGGTTTCAAAGGTAGTATATTTGGAAAAATATTAATGTGGAACATGTTATGAAGTGTGATGCACCCCATTTTTTTTGTTCTTCCTTGTGTTAAAAAAGAGGATAGATTATTTGAAAAAAATTATGCTCAAAGTTAAGAGCAAATTTGACACTTAAAACGAGGTTTTAAAATTTTAAAGGTATTTAATAAATTATAGTTTTTTTTCCAAATTATTGGGAGGAAAATACCCCCTTTGCCTCTCCCCCTCAACGAAGCCACTGGAGTTCTTGGAAGGGTCACTAGCTTCCTTTGACTCTCCATCGTGCAAGCTAATAATTTTTGAATGATTTTAACATGGACTAGGCGCTACATGCTTACATTCCTGCTAAAAACTTGGCAATTGGAGAGGGCTAAGAGTGGCTTAGAGCTGCCAGTGAAGCACAGTTTACCACCAAATAGAAGTTTTTTTTGGCCTAATTAGTATTAATCTTGGACTTGTCACGTTTTTGCAACCGTGTCAACTGAACTCCAAAGCTTGCATTTAGCTTTTTTTTTAACTTAGTCAGGACCTAGCTGGCGTTTGCATCGAGTCAGGATTTGGCTTGTTTTTGCATCGAATTAAGACTTAACTAATTTCTGTAATTTATGAACCATACGCCTTCGGCTACTTGGGTTATCTCCCCATCCTAGAAAAATTTATTGGGGGAGGGGGTGAAGAAGGAGCAAGAGGAGGTCTGGTTGCACTTCGGTCACCTTAAACCCAAACACCAGTAAATGTGGATGATTCTTGTTATACTGTAAGGCCAGTTTCCACTCATAAGTTCTTAAGCTCTTCAGGTGTAATAGCCGGTGAGAGCAACGAAATTTAGCGAAGGCTATTCTCCTTAAAGACAATGCACAGGTGGACATGCATATGCATGTCAGTTTGACATCAAATTATCACGAATTAGAGCATGACCTAGGTCTTGACGAAAACCACTCTCTTCGTTTATCGTTTTTGAAGATGAAAAATGGCTTGGCGAGGAGAAACACAGCTCAAACATATAAGGGATTAGTAAAGTTAGCTTCTCAGTAAATTGAAATAAGGTACAGTTATGTCAACCGAGCTAAAACAAAGAAATTACTGAAAAACCAATGAATGATACCTTAAAAAATGCTTTTATTTCCGAAAGTTAAGACTTTATCAAGCGACTCTCGCATAACAGTTTTCGCCGAGGTTAGCCACACTGGCAGAGTAGCTAGCGCGCTAGACTTTAAATCCTTTGTTCGTGAGGACGATGGTTCGAGTCCTGATCTCGCTGGTCATTTGATTTGGAACGAAGGTTAGTGGTGTGACTCTGCAAGCTCAACCAGAGTCAAGCCAGCTCTAAATTAATTGGGCAAGGTAAACAGGAAGGGTGTGCAAAAGCAGAGGATGACTGGCCCCTGACCCCCTATTTCACTTCCTGACCGAAGAGGTGTGAAACAGAGCCTGTAAAATCCATTGCCATACTCTTTTCTTCACTCTTGCATAAAAAGCGGATATTTCTCTGAGGAACAAAAAGAGAAAATACGAATTTTTGAATAGTCAAATTCCGCAAGTGTCTCAAAAATGAAAAGAAACTGTATTGTAGAAGAAGAAGAAGAAGAAGCAGTCAATCTAGCTTAGTTTAGGGGCATGGTGAAATGGATTTCACATTTACAAAAAGTATCCCACCTTTTAAAGCACAATAGCTAAAATGGCCCTCCCCCTGCCATGATTGATTATTTCGTTTCACATATATATATTCTTCTTCCCTTGTCTCCTTCTCAGTTCTCGAGTCAATTTACTCTCACAAACACAAGCCAAAAATAGTCCCAAGTTTAAAAGCTATATTTTTTCTGGGAAAGTTTGTCTTGTAAATACAGAGCTTCTGATTTCTAAATCCATGTAGAAACAAGAGGGAGAAAACACAGGCGCTCGGAATTAGATCTGTCATTTCAGGAGAATGCTGTAAACAAAGGAACAGTTCTTAAGAGTAACAAACTAAACGATGTTTCAACACCCTCGTGCGGCGCGTCATTCAGTTGCATGCGATTTGAAAATGGCGTCGTTCCACAGCAAAAATTACACCCTTTGAATCAGGATTGTCGAAAACTTATACAGAAAAATCACATCCCCCCTCCTTGAACAAGAAGGTAAATCCCTTTTTTTAGCAGGAGCAGTACTAACATTTCCTTTTTATTTTCTTCGTCACTGTTGGGGCACTGGAACATCACAGAAAGCTGCCCAAGGGCTCATTTAAAAGCCAACTCTTATACCTTATTAATTTTTATAAATTTGACTAGATAAAGCCATCATAAGATACCTTATGGTATCCTAAAAGCACAATTTGGGTGACATTTCCGGAAAAGAAAGGCTTGAACGGACACACAGAGTAATGGACATCATAGAGAGATAATTTTTGCTCATTTATAAACTATTGTTATATTTATTCACTTTTTATAAATTCAACCTAATAAGACAATAAAGTGCCGTATGACATCTGGAAGTGCACTTCGGGTTATTTTTCTATTTTTTTTAAAGAAAATAATAGTAATAATAATAATAAAGAAAATGATTTCAATTGTCTTGTCAATGGAAAAACTCCAAAAACAAATTTCCCTGGAAAATTCCCCAACCCCTAAGAAAATCATCCTCCACAGATAATCTCCCCCTTCCTCTGGAAATTTTCCCTTCATTTAAAATAAAGATTACATCTTTGATTTAAAAGCATTCGAAAAATCAAGTTAAAATTACTAACTTACCCATCAAGCATTGTTTGATAAAGAATATCCTGGAAATCTCAATACTTCTTCAGAATATTACGCCAGAAATCTTGGATTAATTAAAACTTGCCAGTGATAACAATCGGAGGGGAAAAATTGACACCTAGAGTTTGAAAATTACCTTCTCCTTTGTATCTTTGTTTTAAAAAAGCTGAATCTGCCAATATTACATAGAAGTTTTTTGGGGGCGAATCAGGGCATTGAGGCAGGGGCGCAGCTTAGGGGGGATGGGGGACTTCTATATATGGTGTAGAATGTAATTTTTACAATCAAGACACTTATTAAGAAAACGGGACATCTGGACAACCAAAAAATTGACTTGAATTTTTACTTTCGTATTCCTTTGTGCCATATTTTTAGTTTTAAACAGCATAATTACACCTTATATGTCCGCATTTGTTGGCACACTGGACGATTTTGTTGGTACACTCTTTATATCCCCCTCCAAACTCTAGATGCACCCCTGCAAGGGGGTGTACATTACATAGAAGTTTTTTGGGTGCGAATCAGGGCATTGAGGCAGGGGCGCAGCTTAGGGGGGATGGGGGACTTTTATATATGGTGTAGAATGTAATTTTTACAATCAAGACACTTATTAAGAAAACGAGACATCTGGACAACCAAAAAATTGACTTGAATTTTTATTTTCGTATTCCTTTGTGCCATATTTTTAGTTTTAAACAGCATAATTACACCTTATATGTCCGCATTTGTTGTCACACTGGACGATTTTGTTGGTACACTCTTTATATCCCCCTCCAAACTCTAGATGCACCCCTGCAAGGGGGTGTACATTTCCGGAGATGGGTGTACACTAAAAATGGATTCATTTGGATTTTGCTGCTTGCTTGGTCGAATTGAATTGCCACCTCCACAATCTTCAAATGGATTGGGTTGGCCGCTTATAGGACGTCACCAATCAAAGCCGATGTCTGATTGAGAGATATTATTTAAAAAAATAAAATATCAATGGTAGCAAGGAGGACCGAACACGATATAGAGAAAATTGCAATCATTTAGAATTAAGAATATTATAAAAGAAAGGGAGATTAAAAGGTGAATAGAGATTAAAAACAAAGTTTCTCCTTAGAGACTTCTCAGAAATAAAACAAAGAAAAACATTCTTGGCATCACATTAGCTGGAGTGAGAACAAGAAGGCTGGCAATATTACCATCTTCAGTCATAGGATATTTGGATGAGGTATATTTACCGCGTAGTTACCCCCATGTGCACTTCATCTTAAAAAACAGAATAGTTTGTCTTAATTATGACTTCAAATTCTCCTTATATTCGTCAAGTCTACCAAATCTTTTATCATTATACGTTTAAAATGTGCAGTTGACATTGACTTTTTCTTTTAATGTTTTATTAATGGGTTTCAGTGCAAAAGTATCGAGTATAAACACTAATGAAGAGTAAAAATATTAATCGGTTTCATCGCCAGCACACATAACAAAAAAGGTAAGCAGTACTTGATCACCAGGCGATTTTGGATCTTTTGGAATCTGAAAGAGAAAACTAAGATTATTCAGCATGTAGAATCTTTGAATACTAGAGTTTGATGGATACAGAAATTTGGAAGAACAGATTGAGAAAAAAAGGAGCGTGCACGGCTGCAATGACCTAAGGTGGCTTGGTGCTATGACAATTTACAATAGTAAAAATAAATTCATTCCTTAGAGAGATAGCTAGGTGACGACAACAAGCTTGTTCTAGGTTACTATTAGTTTGAAAAAAATCTTAGACAAGTCACCGACCTGAGAAAAGATCGCTTAAAACGCAACTGTACTGAATTACTGTCTTTCAAAAAGATCAGGAATACATCCCCCTTTCCAAAGCGTTTACAACAGTTGTTTCTTCCTTGGGCCGATTTTGGATTCAAATTTTAACTTTCGTAAGTAGTAATACATATAAAGAATAGAAATTCAATTTTTTTTTTATGTTAACAGCACTATGAACAACTCGGGATAATAATATGATTAGGCAACATACTCCCTTTAGCACATTCTTTCATCAAAGCACTTAAAATGGAGACCTGATCTTCAGACCTGATAACAGAATGCATTTGTTTTATAACGTCTAAATAGCTAAATAAAAACTGATCTGTTTTTCTATATCTGATTTAGAAATTTTAGAATTTTTTTTTTGTGCGTGGACATGAAACAAAACAATGTGAATCATTAATTCTTAAGTGTACGGTTTAGATGCTATTTTGTGTTTAACTTTTTCATCAGTCCGCTTTTCTTTTTGTGTTGTTGCAACAGGGTTTTTAATTAATTACAGATTACTATGATCACAGATCAACAGATCACTATGAAAGGAGCTGGACTTTTGCCTGGCTATATAATACAATAAATTCTATATAGTTAAACGTGGAAGGTCCAAAGATCAAACCTCAATGTGATCGTAAAAAAAAGATAAGAAAAAAGGGCAACAACCATTTTGAGATATAAACATTTGAGAAATAAATGTATGAGCTAGTGAGATAATAACAGAACACATTTGTTTTATAACCTCTAAATAGCTAAATAAAAACCGATCTGTTTTTCTATATCTGATTTAGAAATGTCGTAATTTTTTTGCGTGGGCATGAAACAGAACAATGTGAATAATTAATTCTTAAGTGTACGTTCTAGATGCTATTTTGTGTTTAACTTTTTCATCAGTCCGCTTTTCTTTTTCGTGCTGTTGTAACAGGGTTTTTAATTGATCAATTAATTTGTACCAACCCATATAAACAGAGGCTTACTAATTAATTTTCAGATTTCATTGAGTTTTTTATGCCCAAAAGGGGATCTGAATTGTTATCATTCCTTTTTTTATTATAATTAATAAAGAAAATTTTTTCCACAAAAGAAGTTTTTTTAAAAAAGTAAAGAGCTATATTAAACAAAATGACAAGAAAAAAGTCAAACAGTGCCCCAAGCTTGAAATTACCACAAATTACCATCAATAAATAAATGAAACCCAAAACGAGCAGAAACAACAATAAATAACCGAGTCAAACTCAAGACAAAGAGAAGCTAAGATGAGTAGGGTTGATGCCCCCCCACAGGCCTTCTAAAGACCAGTACATAATTTACACCTTACTGAAAACAATCTCCATTTAAAGCTGAATATTTCTATTTATATGGAAATATAAATAGAAAAAAAATTCGGAAATGTGGAGAGGGAAGTCGACCTAAATGAAAACACAGTATGGGCAAACTGGTTATCAAAAGGGCATATCGGCAACAGCATAGAAACACCTTATAGCATTAATTTAAACATCCAGGGCTTGATGAGGGGGATGCTCAACTGACCAAAATGCAACACAATATTACTCTAAAGTAGTACAGCTACTATTGTTAGTAGGCTTCTACTAGAACTAGCATTAATAATACAACTACCATTACTTGTCACTACTGCTACAGCTAAGGCTAAGGGTATGAAGGTGAAAATTTCGAAGAATATTCAGGGGAGGAATTGAACTGAATCAAAAATGCAGTGTACATGTAGGTTGTCAAAAGAGCGTATCAGCCATATTTCATTGGGCCCAAAAGATGGATGGCCGAAAAGGCCTGTCTTTCCATCCCATTCAGGGACGGACTGATTTTCATTTGACTCCGTATGGATGGCAGAAAAGACCTGTCTTTCCGTTCCTTTCAGGGATGGCCTAATTTTCATTTGGCCCCAGATGGATCGCCAAGAAGCACAATCTTTGGCAAACCTTCGTCCGTAAAATGTAGCGTAGCCCAGTGGTGGTTCTAGACCTGGGCAGGGGGGGGAAGCTTATTCCCCCATTTTTTCTGATATCTCACTTCAAATTCTTTGAATTTTATATTTTTACACTCCTACAGTATACCTTGCCGTCCCCAAGATTATGAGGCCTAAAAGCACCACTGGCCTGGCCATCTTGATTTTTCTGGCCATCTTGATTTTTCTTTTATTAAGTAAGAACAAGTAAGTTTTTTTAACTGAAAGTAAGGACCAACATCAAAACTTAAAACGAACAGAAATTACCCCGAGTATGAAAGGGGCTGTTCCCTCATCAACGCCACGCTCTTTACGCTAAAGTTTGACTCTTTCTCTCAATTCTGCTTTATAAAAAAGTAAACAACTTTAGCGTAAAGAGCGGGGCGTTGAGGAGGGAACAACCCCTTTCATACACGGAGTAATTTCCATTCCTTTTAAGTTTTAATGTTTTGATTTTGGCTCACCGCAGATGAATACTTAAAACGAAATTTGCGTATTAGTTTTTTTTTTTTTGCAAAATGGCTTTATATTAGTTTTGATCGGACCATTTTGAGAAAAATGGGTGGGGGAGGAGGCCTAGTTGACCTCCAATTTTTCGGTTACTTAAAAAGGCAACTAGAACTTTTAATTTTTAATGAAAGTTTTTATTAGTAAAAAATATACGTAACTTACAAATTAACTTAAGCAACGAACTTCTTTATTCGTATATTTTTATTTTGTATATGAGGGGTTGGCCCCCTCGTTAATGCCTCGCCTTTTCCACTTAAGCTTTAATTTTGTCCCAATTCTTTAAGAATGACCCCTGAATCACAAAGGCCGTAGAATAAATAGTTGAAATTACTAAGAAAACTTTACCGTAAAGAGTTAGGTATTTAGGACGTGATGAACCCCTCATATGCGTAATAATCTTTGTTCGTTTTAAGTTTTAATGTTGTCCCTTACTTTCAGTTGAAAAAACTTTTTCATATTAATTTTTTCATTGCTTTTTAAAAATGCTAGAAAATCCTGCACCCTCTTCATGGAATCTTTCTTCCCCCATGAAAAATTCTTCCAAGGGAAGATCCTCCCACGTAGTCCCCTCTCCTCAATTCGACCCCCAACCAAAAAAATCCCCCAGAACGCGTCTGTACACTTCCCAATAACCATTACTGTGTGTAAACACTGATCGATTCCCTTGGGACTGTGGGGGAGTAAGTCAGCCCCAAAGACATAGTTTTTATGTTTTTCGACTATGCTGAACAAAATTGCTGCCAAAATCAAAATTTTGATCGGTTGACTTTGGGAAAAAATGAGCGTGGGAGGGGGCCTAGGTGTCCTCAAAATTTTTGGTCACTTAAAAAGGGCACTAAAACTTTTTATTTCCGTTAGAATGAGCCCTCTCGCGAAATTCTAGGACCACTTGGTCGATACGATACCCTGGAAAAAAACCCAAAACAAAAAACAAACAATGAACACGCACCCATGATCGGTCTTATGGCAAAAAATACGAAGTTCCACATTTTTGAAGAAGGAACTTGAAACTTCTACAATAGGGTTCTCTGATACACTGAATGCGATGGTGTGATTTCCGTTAATATTCTACGACTTTTAGGGAGTTTTTTCCCCTATTTTACAAAGTAAGGCTAATTTTCTCAGGATCGTAACTTTTAATGAGTAAGACTAAATTTGATGAAACCTATATATTTAAAATCAGCATAAAAATCCGGTTCTTTTGATGTATCTATTAGTATCAAAATTACTTTTTTAGAGTTTTGTTAGATTTAAGTTATGTTAGATAAAAAGCGGAAATAAATTATACCAATAATGACCTAAAAAGAAACAATTCTTAAATAAATATACAATAAACAAAACTTTAAATCATGTTTTAATGTCCAACCATAGATTCCCTTTTGTTTTCTCCTCATAATTCGAAGCATAAACTTTAAGCACCCGAACGTAAACATGCAACTCGGCTTAAACTCTATCTTAAATCAACATGATCTTGTAAAATTACTGAGGTACTTGAAGAAAAAGTATGATTTATTATACCCATTACGTAGCTTTTCCAACCTAGGTTTAATCGAAGAGCATAAATCTCATCCTCTCAATTGGATCAGACATTGAGAGTATAAGAATGAAAAGCATACTTTACCCTTTCACTAAAAATAGCAACTTTGTGATTTATGTCTTGCCTGAAGAAGAAAGAAAAATAGAATGATGCTCTTTTATTTTTCTTGTTTTTGAAGTGACAAGTACAAGGGGTAAAGCCAGCTGAAGGGTGAGGGGGGTTTGGGGATTCCAATTTCTCTTAGAAAGACAGTGAAGCCCAATTTTCATGCTTAAGCTGGGTCTGACGGCAATGAAAATGCGAGCACAAAAATTTGCAGAACCGTGGAAACTATTTGTAGTCCCCCCCCCAAAAAAAAAAGACCATCAAAATCAGTTAGATTCTTCTAACTGAGAACATGTATCGCTTAATAATGTGAATTAGCTCCGAATTGAAATAAATGACATTAGTGAACAAAAGAAACAGAACACAAAAAAATAAGTTAAGTAAAAAAAAACACGACATAGCAACATATACAAAATTGGGGATAACACAAAGAGAGATATTTTTTAAGGGAGGAGGCGATGAAAATAGTGTTGTATATGTGTAAGTTGTTTATTGTTTTTTTTTTTAGCCATGGGCCTTGTGGCTTTAGAGCATTAAATATATCTATCTACAAAAAAGTCCTTCTCTGACATTATCAAACAGTTCGTGGTAACGAATCAAACAGTTCGTGGTAACGAACTGTAGTAAGGAGCGACCCGGCTCAATAGTAACCGAAACTTTAAAAACAGAATTTTGATACCAATAGTTACATCAGAAGAATCGCATTTTAATGCCGATTTTATATATATAAGTTTCATCAAGTTTAGTCTTACCCATTTCGAAACTGAGAAAATTTGCTGCATTTTAGAAAATAGGGGGAAACACCCTTTAAAAGTGATAGGCTATTCCCTCCTCAACATCCCGCTCTTTACGCTAAAGTTTTTTGCTTTTTTAAAAAGTAGAGTTGAGAGAAAGAGTCAAACTTTAGCGTAAAGAGCAGGGGGTTGAGGAGGGAACAGCCCCTTTTATATACTGAGTAATTTCTGTTCGTTTTAAGTTTTAATGTCGCTACTTACTTTCAGTTAAAAAAAAAACCTGTTTTTTTGGTTTAATGCTTAGTAGAACCATAAGAGATAATATGTTCAATTGAATCACTCCATGCCCCCATTCTAACAGTAGGAAAAAAAAAATCTACTTGCCATAATGTTTGTTGTGATCAATAATATTTAATTATTTTGAGAATAATCTTTTGAATAATTGTATAGTGAAACACCCCACCACATCTTTCGGTACCTCAAATTCGAAGGTTCAAACATTAAACCTATATTTTTCAAAGGAGAAAGCTGAATTGAGAATTACTTGTATTTCCTTCAGTTTTTCCAGATGTGGCAGCGGTACTACCAGATTTGGCAGCAGTGATTATTTAATTATAATTATTTATAATGAAATTATTAATTAATTATTTATTGTAATTAACTAATTATTCTATATTGTGATCAGTTAATACTAGTTGACATAAAAATTGCCAAATGGAGTTAACATTTTGACGCATAAATTAAGACAATAAGAACAGCACTTGCTAGTATTTTTGATATGTCATCCAGGGTTAAGAAACATTAGACCGAAATGTTAGGAATTGAGGTAGGATGAATGAAATAATAAGAGACGAAGTATGACTCACTATGAGTAAAGAAGGTTCCAATTCTTGTTGTATAATTTATAATCAAGAAGCGCAATGTATCAGTCATAGTTATGTATACCCCGTGTGGGACCAGCCGATGGAGACAGTAATGACACCGACAACATAACTTGCCGGTGTCATTACTGGTGTCATGAACGAATGATTTTATTCATGGATTAAACCCGTACAGAGTATTTCACTATCTAATCTACAAAAATAGCACATAAAGTTATCACAAATACAGCTACAAAATACAATCTACTGAATAGCACAATTTTTTTTTTTTTTTTTTTTTTTTTTTTTTTTTTTTTTTTTTTTTTTTACACAATATCCAGTCTCTTTGATCGATTCAAGTATGCTAGAACAGCATATCCAGCCTCTTTATTAAACCAAATAGCATTAATATTAAAACTATCAGAGAAAACTCTTGTAATGATGGTGATTATGATGATGAAACAATTATTTCCCGTTTGTAGGACAACAGAAAGATTCTCTTAAATGGATTATAAAATAATACAAAAAGGAAAAAAGAAAACAAACAAGAAAACACAGCAAATCCACATTAGTCTACATATATAAACCAATAAATCCACATTAACTAAATATATACAACACATGAGGCACCACAAACTAAATTGCACCATAGCAAGGTATAAACTATGATTAGCATCCAAGCCCGCCGCAAACCGATCACGCCAATTTCAGCTCTTTCATTTTCAAACGCAGTGGCAGTTGAGCACACAGGCAACAAAGTCTTCTCGAATTTAAACATCCAAATTTTCGCATATGTTTAAAAAAATCTTATAAACAGTTTTTGGTTGTTTAGGAAATCCATGCGTCATTGTGCTTCAACGGCTGTGTTGAAGAATTTGAACCTAGTCATTAAATAACTTTTGGGCTTTGACGAATTCATTAGGGTAGACGCTAATCTGAAATCGGAAGTCACAGAAACTGATTTCAAGCACGGGAAAACATCCTGTTGTCATTTGAAACTCCACCCTAACTTATCTTGACCGTGTCCGAAAGCTCAGCGTTTTATCTTGGATAAGTTGTTGGATATTCTGACGAATTTAGCTAACCAAAAATCCGGTGAAAGTGTAGGATTTTATGACGGATATTTCGAATAAAAGAAATTATTTGATAAACTTGTGATTTACAGTTTACTTTTCTGTTAAAATATTACAGAGAAGTATTTGAAAATCCTCAATCGCATCGTTCCACAAATTGTAATTGACACTTTTAATAGAAGATTCTAAAGATTTAAAAAGGAAAGAATTTTTGAATTCGAATTTTGAACAAAAATTTGGCAAAGGAAATAACAGTTTCCTATTCCTCACTCATTCACAGTCTTCTTAATACTCTCTTCACAAAAGTCGTGTTTCTTTTACTATCAGAGTGGCTTACAGTTTAGGTATTTCTAGACCCTTTCCCCTGCCTCGTGTGTCTCTAAACTATATAGCCCTAGCATATAGACAAAAGTTCAGTAATTTTGTTGGTTTCAGGTATTTTTTGACAGTTTCTCAATAATAGTTGGCACATAATCCCAAATAATAGCAAAATTAGCTTTGAGGAAGAACTGGAACACAGTAAAGTAGGCAAATTAACAATCTATTTATTATTTCGCGTTTTAAAATATATTTTAACGCTGATTCCAAACATATAAATCGATATGTTTGCTATTTGTTGCAGAATAAGCAGTATGTTCTGCAAATAGCTTTCGGACATCAACGTTGGATATCACGCTGGATTTTTCACTGGATTTTTGCTTACAGCATCTTTTTGACATACCCCTTAATGCAATGGCAATACAAAGCAAAAAAACAAAATTTATTTACAAAACCTACTTCTGTGCTCTACTGCCAACCTGAAAATCAAATCATCCTAAATTTTTAACGCTTGCAAAACATTTACCACTCATAATATTCACCGGCCACCTCACAACAAACCTACACTCTCCGCATACTTCATTTCTCAACTCACTTAATCCTTCACAAATTTAAACTACAACAGCACAATTTGACGTGAACAGTTTGCACAAGAAGCAGAAGAAAAAACGCTGTGTGAACCAATGGCTTCATGCATAGGGAAAAAAGTTTCTCAGATGAAAAGCCCCGTAGCCAAGGATTCATCATAAGTTCAATACACAATCAAGAGAGATAAAATTCTACAAAAAGAAAACTTCAAAACGAGACGACGGCCAGTAGAATTGAAAGACTAAAAACAACGCGAATATTTCGCCAGTATCCAAACAAGGCGTCTTCAGCACAAGATAGAAAATTAAAAGAAAACTAATCTAAAAACAAATAAAAACCACCACCAATAATAATAAATACAATTGTCGCTACTTATCCACGTAGGGAAAAGCAGCTATTTGAGTTACTTCAATGAGAATCAAAGAGCAACTGACGAAAAAATATGAAAATTGAAGCTTAGTTAATTATTCTGTTGCGAAATAATCCTTTTGTAAGCTAACATTGAAGCAAATCTTTTTGGTCTAGTGTGTAATCTTGTCCCCTGGTGATTGTGTAAAATTTTAATTCCCCCATCGACTATCGGTTTATTTTTTAAAAGAATATGTGTATTTATTATTATTGGTGGTGGTTTTTATTTGTTTTTAGATTAGTTTTCTTTTAATTTTCTATCTTGTGCTGAAGACGCCTTGTTTGGATACTGGCGAAATATTCGCGTTGTTTTTAGTCTTTCAATTCTACTGGCCGTCGTCTCGTTTTGAAGTTTTCTTTTTGTAGAGTTTTATCTCTCTTGATTGTGTATTGTCATGTCTGGCCAGTTCGGCTTAAGAACTTTCATTCGTCAAGCTTACGGGCAGCAATTAGCCGCTTCTGTCAATTATTATTTTTCTTTGGTTAAAAAACATTCAAATTTGTTAAATCAGCAAATTTTCTTAAAAAAAATGCAAGAAGGAATCAGTGATTCCTAAATCTTTTAGAATCAATACCCATTTTGGTACTGAAAATGAATCAAAATTAAAAAACAAATTAAGCCTCATGGCTTTAAATCACATGACTTCCGAGCAAAAACAAAGACGTTTTAAGTTGTCGAAAGACTTAAATTTTGTGGAAGGTTTTTTGAGGAATAACCTTCCATTTGACATTTTTCTGAGGATTAAGGAAATGGCCGTTAGATCTTTCCACCATGATTTCCATTTGTCAAGGGTTCGTTTGGTAGACAAGTTCAATAGCCTTTTGTTTGAAAAGTTCCAGAATTCGGATACTTTTTATCCTCGTTTTTGTCTGGGTCCTGCCACTAAGAATTTGTCGTCTAACACTCTTAGTAGTCAACAAGAGGCAGTTTTGTCGAAGGGTTTTAGATTCTGTTTTCCAACCCCAATTTCTTATTCAAAAATAATTTCTAAGGTAGAGTCAGGAATTATGGCTTCTATTGATAAAGTCAAAGCTCCTCAAGAACTTAGATCTGAAATCGTAAGGAAACTTAAGACTTTTAACATGAAAAAAATTGAAAATCATATAACAAAAAATGACATTAAAATACTTTCTGATTTGAAAAAGGATAAAACCCTTACTATCACTAGGGCAGATAAAGGCAATACTATTGTAATTATGGACACCGATGATTATGATCGTAAAATGAATACAATCATTTCGGATACCACTTTTTACAAGAAATTGGATTTCGATCCTACGGATAAATATGTAAAATCGATTAGAAAGGAATTGGAGTCCCTGAAAAATAATTTACACATTACCCCACAATTTTATAAGAAATTTTATCCAAGAGGTTGTTCCGCACCAAAGATCTATGGTCTACCCAAAATTCATAAGACGGGAGTCCCCCTCCGTCCCATTGTATCATCTTTTTCATCACCAGAGCCAAAATTAGGAAAGTGGTTGTCGGTGGCATTGCGTCCACTCTTGGGAACACAAAAATCATATATACAAAATTCCATTGATCTTACTAATAAGTTAAAAAATTCCACACTGGAGGAGAATTCAATTCTCTGTAGTTTTGATGTGGTGTCCCTGTATTCAAATTGTAACGTGAAAAAGTGCGAGGATATATTAAGGATTAAATTACAAAAGCACTTTGATTTGATACAAGATGTGACCATGGCGAGTTTGGAGATTGAAGTCATTATGAAATTGGTTATTCTTGCAAATGAACATTCTCTTTATTTTGGTTTTAGAAGTGCATTTTATAAACAGGTGTTTGGTTTGGCTATCGGGGGCATCTCTCTCCCCCTTTGTTGGCAAATCTCTTCATGGAATCTATTGAAACCTCCGCCATACATAGTTTTAGGCTCTCTCCTTGTTTCTGGGGCAGATTCATGGATGATGTGGTTTGCATTTGGAAACACGGTTTAGAGTCTTTAAACCTTTTCCATAAACATTTAAATAGTTTTGACAAAAACGTAAAATTTACAGTGGAGTTAGAAGAAAGTGATAAACTACCTTTTCTGGATATCTTACTGATTAAAAGTGAGTTCCATTTACTTTTTTCAGTTTATAGAAAGCCTACCCACAGTGATAGGTATTTGAACTTTCACTCCTGCCACCCTATTTCAGTGAAACGAGGGGTTGTGATTGCACTGGTGAATAGAGCTTTCAGAATTTGTTCCCGGGAGTTTTTAGATTCTGAATTGTTATATTTGAGGGATGTTTTATTTTGTAATAACTACCCGATTAAATTCATTGATGAAATAATAAAAAATAGACGCATTAAACACAACAATAGGGTTATTGGGGTTTACAGTGCACAGAATTAAACTTACCGAAAAAATTCATTTTTTATCTTATGTACCTACTTTGGGGGAGATGCTTAAAAGAATTTTAGGTAAACATAACATTGATACTTGTTTCCAATCAGTGAGACCATTAGGTAGTTTTCTTAATTCTGGGAAGGATTTAACCCGGGGAGATTTAGTTAGTGGGGTATATAAAATTCCTTGTTCCTGTGGAAAGTTTTATATTGGTAGAACTCACCAACAATTTACTGAAAGATTTATTGAGAATCGCAACTCAATAGAAAAAACCCTACAACTAAGAAAGCCTCCCGAAACTTTGTTTCGGCTCTAGCTGAACATACATTCTTTTATCCCGAACATTTTATACAATTTGATGAGGCTACAGCTATTTCTAATGATAGAGATTTTTCTCAGTGGGCGAGGGAGGCTATAGAAATTAAAAAACATATATTTGCTAATATTTCAATAAATAGAGACACAGGGAATTTAAATATTGACCCAATTTATGATATTCTTTTAAAAAATGAACCAATAGTCGATGGAGGAATTAAAATTTTACACAATCACCAGGGGACAAGATTACCCACTAGACCAAAAAGAGTTGCTTCAATGTTAGCTTACAAAAGGATTATTTCGCAACAGAATAATTAACTAAGTTTCAGTTTCATATTTTTTCGTCAGTTGCTCTTTGATTCCCATTGAAGTAACTCAAATAGCTGCTTTTCCCTACGTGGATAAGTAACGACAATTGTATTTATTATTATTGGTGATGGTTTTTATTTGTTTTTAGATTAGTTTTCTTTTAATTTTCTATCTTGTGCTGAAGACGCCTTGTTTGGATACAGGCGAAATATCCGCGTTGTTTTTAGTCTTTCAATTCTACTGGCCGTCGTCTCGTTTTGAAGTTTTCTTTTTGAAGAGTTTTATCTCTCTTGATTGTGTATTGTCATGTCTGGCCAGTTCGGCTTAAGAACTTTCAATCATAAGTTCGAAAAAAAAAACGATTACCTGCCAAGTCCATTCTTTGGCCGTTTTTCCTTCAAGAATGATGCAACTCCCTGGAAACATAGGAAATCTCATGAAGTCCTTTCGACCATGGCACTTTTGGAACTCAATAATCCTCATGGAACCTATCAATAAGAGAGTTACTTTTACATTTATAGAGCCTCTTGACTGCTGAATCTTTTCTTCCACAGCTAGCCAAGTCGAGCAATATTTCTTGACGAAAAATTAATCATATAAATTGTAAAGAAAATATTACTAGCGTCTCTTATTGCTGTATCTATCACAGTCGTTATTTATGGTTATAAGAGATTTCCAGATTAGAAGATGGTTGTTAGGTTAGAAATATTAGAATATCATCGACGATTGAAGGTTCCTGACAAAGATAATTGCAAGGGAAGAGTCAGAAATATCAACAATTTGCTGGTTGTTTGGAAAATACACTGAAAATACAAACGATCCACCTGCTTTACTGGAAAAATCCATGGGCAAGTGGTTAAGCAGAAACTCGAGACCAATGTCCTTCAAATGGCTGATGGTTGCAGATGTTTTATCTAATTAGATCGACTATCCATACCAACTTTTTTTTTACAGTGATTTGTCGTCCAAATTTACATTAACTGGCAAACTAATATTATGATTCTAACAAGTTAAAAATTCCTTTAAAACAATGAAACCTGCACATACCTTCAGGAAAATGAAAGAAATTCGAAATTTGAACAGAGTAAACAAGACTAAGTTTCTTCTGCGTTTCTTCTCAAAAAAGTTCAGAAGAAAAGAAAGATTAGGTTTTAGACCTACAGTTAGGATACCAGATTTCCCGGTAATGACTTTGGTCAAGTACAGATCTGAAATACCAGTGCTTCGAACAGCTGAGGGAGATATGCTTAACATTTTTAAAATGAATTGTCTCTGGATAGTTTTAAGCAATCTTTTGATTGACAGCACCTAAAAATACAAGCAGTGAGAAAATATGACTCTATTCCACTGTCTAGGTTGCGTAATCAAACAAAAGATGAAACAATTAAATAATTTCGAACAATAATACTACTGCTACTGACAACCCATTGCAGTACCTGATACCCAAACAGCTGAGGATCTTTCTTCTCCATCCCAATCTATACGAAACTTGACTGATTACCCCTTCCAAAAAGTTCCAGTTTTCTTTAAACCCTTCAGCATGGCATCTCCCCCACCCCCCTGTTCGAGGACGAACCTGCCTTTCATTTGGGCCAGACCTAAAGCCCAATATTACAATATTTTACAATCTAACTGTGAATTAATTGGGATTAGTAAAGACTAATGCTGTAAACATGTAGCGGTTCAGTTATTTTGGTTAGACTAATTAAAATATTCTGAAGGCTAATACTGTTATTGCTCTTATTCATTTTTGCAATAAATTTCCTCACATTTTATGTCCAGAATCCATCTTTTTTTCGAGCTATAGGTATTCGACTACACGGAGCTTCTTGTTTTCTTTTTGACAATTTTTTTAAAGTTCTGAAATAGTTTTCTAATTAGTCAATGTTTCCCCGCTCTTTTGCTGACGGTATTTTATTAATTTGGGCTAAGAAGAGACTTCTTTGAAAGAACTTTAAAAGCCTTTGAATACGATGAGGCACACTACCACTCACTTAGAAATCCCTTTCATGTGCTCATTCTAAATAAGGGACTTTGATTTTGGATTTTCGTTTAAAAAAAGCAAAACCCAGCGATTTCTATTTAATTTTTTCAAAAATCTTCCATCTGTAGAACAGGGGGGCTGCTATTTCATGGGTTTGTTGGGTACTATGAGTATGCTCAATCATCTCTTCGGAAGATATCAAATTTTGTGGAAAGGAGATGATCGAAAAATGAAGGACTGGGTCATATGCCTCTCATTGATAGTAATCCCATAAAATTATAAAAATAAAATAATAATAAGTTATAATAATAATAAGAATAAGAGCACCCTCCAACCAGGTTCGACAATTTGATAAGAAACTATCAAATTATTATCGAAATCACAATCAAAGAGCTACTTTAAATAGAGTGCTATCTTTATATTGAAACTCGGCAACATCCCACAAAAGCCGAATAAAAGCGTTGCTATCAAAGTATAATAGACAATGGTTTTAATTTGGGCAATACCAAATCAACCATTTTTGGCAGACTACAATAACAGACTGAAGAAAATACATGAACAGAAACTCTCAAAACAGTAAATAATCCAGACTTTAAATTTCATATCTTCAGTGTCCCTAAACCCCCAACTCACTTTTATGAAATGAATATTTTCCTATACCCTTGTTTCTCAGCTTGGGGAGAGGGGTTCTGACCCTCTGTGAGTCTTGATCCCACAAATAGGGGGTTACACTAAGTCAGAATCTTGAAACATTTATATGTAAAGGGCCCTTTTATTCATATTCTTCCATGTTTTAGCTAGCTGTGTTTTACCTCTTTGGTCCTATGTCAGTTTTTGGACTGGAAGCTACACCAGTAGCTTGAATAGAGGCTAAATAAACAGAAATATCCAAAAGAAAATCCTTGAAATTGGGAGACATATGGCATATTTAAGACACTGTGTCACCTTACATGCTTTAATTTCGGGAAACAAAATTTTCCGTAGGTATTTAGGAAGGCTGTAGAAATTATAATCCATAGAAAAAGCTTGCTCCAGACCGAGATGCAGCAGGCAAAAATTTTGAACCCTGTCTGTAGCAGACTCATTGCAACTTCATCTTCAAAAATCAAAATTATTTAAAAAGGAAAATCAACATCCTGCCAAAGATTACAGAGCTAAGCTGGGAACTTGGCAACATTTTGCGAAAGCCAAATACAAGCGTTGCTGTCAAAATATAATAGACAATGGTTTCAATTCAGGAAGGCTAACTGTGTTCGTTGGTAGGCTATAAAAACAGCTTGACAAAAATATATGAACAAAAATTATGCAAACAGAAATCTTTGAAACTGCAGTACAGATTGTACTAGATTACAGGCAAACTGTGACAAGAGAGAAAACAAAATGTAATATGTTAAGGATTAGCAATAAACAATTCCATTAGACAAAAATGTATATTAATCAGTGTTAATGAGCATCTAGATACTTGTCCGTATTCAATTTCATAATTCTTTTAAAGAGCTTCAAGAAACAGTAGGAGATATTTCGTCTGCAAGCAGTATTTTTTTTTCTTTAATATGCGGCGTATACATTATTTCGGGCTCAAAGTGTTCTATTTTTTTTCTTTTGGATAGTTTAGTTCATGGAGGCTATGTTTTTGAGATATAACAGTTGTGTTATTTAATTTATATTTTGTATTATATATTTTTAATTTATATTATATATTATATTAAATACGAACAAAAATTGAAAGGACTAGGCCTATATGAAGTTCACATAACCTTGAAAGAGGTTATTTAAAAAAAAATTATCTAAAGAAAAGTTAAAACTAAAAAGCCTAATAATACAAAAAAAAGAAAAACCAAAATAAACAAAAGTCTACATATATTCTTTATTACTAAGCTGTTTGTTCGAAACAAGAAATAAATAACGCTATAATATTTAAGACTAGGTATACTTCCATAAAATCAACGGTCTTTATTCGGTTTCAAGCAAAACCTTCACGATCCTCCATCTTCTAAATTTTCCTCCATTTTTTTTTTTTTTTTTTTTTTTTTTTTTTTTTTTTTTTAAAGTGCGTTCTTTTACATCTAAGATTAATTTTGACTTGAGCTCCAATGAGTGACACTTTTGTTTAAAATTATGACGCAAGAATTTTAGAGTACTATGGAATTTTTTAAAGCGGATGCTGAGTAAAGATACCCTGGTAGCAAATCTGCCGTAATAAGGACATAATTTGCTTCAAGCCCATTTCAATTAATCTTTACTTTTTTGGTAATGTGACTTGATCTGGCTGGCAGCCAGAAGATTCCCATCAATACCTTTAAGATCTTTTGGACAACTGTACTATTTATTGTTGTCCCGTTGTACGCTATTATAGTAGTATTTACTGTTGTAAGCTATTACATAGCGTACGTTGTAGGTTGTCTCAATTATTCGTCTTTAAAAATTTGGATAAAATAAAAAAAAAACAAGTTTTTTTAACTGAAAGTAAGGAGCGACATTAAAACTTAAAACGAATAGAAATTACTTCGTAATTTCGCTAAAGTTTGACTCTTTCTCTCAACACTTCTTTTTAAAACAGTAAAAAACTTTAGCGTAAAGAGCGGGGCGTTGATGAGGAAGCAGCCCCTTTCATATGAGATGTAATTTCTGTTCGTTTTAAGTTTTGATGTCGCTCCTTACTTTCAGTTAAAAAAACTTCTATCAATGCATGTTTTGATTTTGGCTCTCCGCAGAGGAATAATTAAAACGAAGTTTGTATATTAATTTTTTTGGCTAAATGGCTTTTTCACAGTTTTGATCGAATGATTTTGAGAAAAAAAAGCGGGGGAGGAAGCCTAGTTGCCCTCCGAATTTTCGGTTACTTAAAAAGGCAACTAGAACTTTTAATTTTTTACGAATGTTTTTATTAGTAAAAGATATAAGTAACTTATAAATTAGCCTACATAACGAACTTTTGTATTCTCATGTTTTATTACATATATCAGGGGGTTCACTCCCTCGTTAGTACCTCACTTTTTACACCAAAGCTTAAATTTTGTCCCAATTCATTAAGAATGACCCCTGAAGCACAAAAGCAGTAGAATAAATAGTTGAAATTACTAAATATACTTTAGCGTAAAGAGCGAGGTATTAGGAGGAGGTGAGCATTGTTTTTTTTTAAATAATGCTAGAAAATCCTGCGCTCCCTTCAGGGAAATTTTCTTCCCCGTGATAAATTCCTCGATGGAAAGTTCCTCCAGCATATCCCCCTCTTCTCAACCCCTCCCCCAACCAAAAAATCCCCGTGAAAACGTCTGTAACACTTCCCAATAACCATGACTATATGTAAGCACTGGTCAAAGTTTGTAACTTGTAGCCCCTCCCACGAGGACTGTGGGGGAGTAAGTCGTCCCCAAAGACATTAGTTATAAAGACATAGACATAGTTATATAGGTATATAGTTAAAGACATAGTTATAAGGTTTTTCGACTACGCTCAATAAAATGGCTATCTCAGAATTGTGATCCGTTGACTCTGGAAAAATAATTAGTGTGGGAGGGGGCCTAGGTGCCCTCAAACTTTTTGGTCACTTAAAAATGGCACTAGAACTTTTCATTTCCGTTTGAATAAGCCTTCTTGCAACATTCTAGGACCACTGGCTCGACAAGATCACCCCTGGGAAAAAAAGCGACCCAAACAAATAAACACGCATACGTGATCTGCCTTCTTGCAAAAAATACAAAATTCCACATTTATGTAGATAGGAGCTTGAAACTCCTATAATAGGGTTCTCTGATAGGCTGAATCTGATGGCGTGATTTTCATTACGATTCTATGACTTTTAGGGGGTGTTTCCCCTATTTTCCAAATAAGGCAAATTTTCTCAGGCTCGTAATTTTTGATGGGTAAGACTAAACTTGATGAAACTTATATATTTAAAATCAGCATTATAATGTGATTCTTTTGATGTAGCTACTGGTATCAAGATTCCATTTTTCAGAGTTTTGGTTACTATTGAGCCGGGTCGCTCCTTACTACAGTTCGTTACCACGAACTGTTTGATATACCAGCAGTTACTCGTCAAGCAAATACCCTGATAGTGATGTCCCGATAATTGGCAAACACAGTTTGCCAGCAAAAGGGTATTATTTGGTTTAATCCTACTCGACTTCAATTGTTCTTGATTAGTAAAGCAACCTCATCTGCCTGGCAGCCAGATCCTACACAGGAATAAATTCAAGCAGTAGACTATTTTTTATTGATTAGAAGCGGAACTTCCCGGTAGCTGCAGCTCGTCTTACTCATCCATCTTAAAACATTTAGAGCAGACCAGTATTTACTCGCTTGGGCAATTATCCTGATGATGGCAGTCCAATGTACACCATGGAAAAATACTTCGGCAGTGAACCTACAGCAAAAAGCCACGAGTCCACTAGATATTCTCTGTTCTTCCTTATACGGAAACGCCATTTGCATGGCAGCCAGATGCCACACAGGGACGAATTCAAGGAGCAGATTCTATCTTGGTATTCATTAAAAGCGGAGTTCGGCGGTTACTGTTACTCTCCTCGATCATTCCTCTGAAAAATCAGGAGCATACCAGTGGTTTCAAGTCTCTATTCAGGGAATTAACGTCGATCTTTTTTTTTAATCGTATTAACCTTTAAATTCTTAAGTTCAAACAAAAATGCTTTTACTTTCCACTAGGTATTATTTATATTCATGAACAATTGAAAAGTTGAGCAATTGAACAAACAGTAGGTTGCATGGCAGCCAGATGCCACACAGGGACAAATTCAAGGAGCAGATTCTATCTTGGTATTGATAAAAAAGCGGAGTTCGGCGGTTACTGTTACTCTCCTCGATCATTCCTCTGAAAAATCAGGAGCATACCAGTGGTTTCAAGTCTCTATTCAGGGAATTAACGTCGATCTTTTTTTAATCGTATTAACCTTTAAATTCTTAAGTTCAAACAAAAATACTTTTACTTTCCACTTGGTATTATTTATATTCATGAACAATTGAAAAGTTGAGCAATTAAACAAACAGTAGGTTGTACGAAAAGTGTGTTTCAATCCCGCTTTCTAGAGCTATAATGAGAGAAAGTTTGAGATGGCAAGGGCACGTTCTGCGGATGAAGAATGACATATTGTCGAAGATTGCGCTTTTCAGCCACCCGTCTAGGGCTAAAAAAATCAGGTCGTCCTTGGATGGGGTGGGAGGATGTTTTAAGGAAATATTTAAGGGGAATGGGAAATCCCTGTGAGGGTGTAAAGAGGGAGGCTTTAAATAGATTGGGATGGAGGTGGAGCGTGCGTAGCTGTGTCGGCCTCAGGCGGCTTAGTGCTGCTGTGAGTTTTTAGTAGTAGTAGTAGTAGTAGTAGTAGTAGTAGTAGTAGTAGTAGTAGTAGTAGTAGTAGTAGTAGTAGTAGTAGTAGTAGTAGTAGTAGTAACATTGTAAAATTTAACCACAAAATTAAGCCCACCTCAAATATTTAGGGTCATTCATTTATCGCATCATTTAAGTTTTAAAGATGGTTTAAAAGTGCGAAAACTAAAGGTTTATCAGCCAAATTGCCGGCACCATATAAAATTAAGTTTAAGATACTAAAGAACGTTCTTTTACATCACTAGTAAATCCTCTCCCCCCCCCACCAAAAACAATCCGAAAATAGTAGAATAATAGAATCGACTTTAATATTTTTAATGACTACCAAAAATTAGGCAGATATAAGTGAAGGAGCCTGCAGTACAGTGCACGCAATTTGCCGACCTGAACTATTTAGAATGATTTTGGCGTCTTTTAAGTTTTAAGATTACTATTTACGCAATAAGTACATACTTTAACTCTTTACACCATTCTTTCGTTTCCAATTTTTTTTTATGGCAAATCTTCCTCAAAAGTTCAGAATTTACGACAAAAGACGGCAGGATTCTGCCGATGCCTTTCAGAAAAACTCTGTGCTTTGTAAGTCGAGATTCGAGTGATTGTATGAGTTGGTCCACGAATGGGATGACAACGGAGACTCAATAGTAAAATTCTATGTGCTTTTCTGCCGGGATATCATGTTTGGATGTTGACGACATTTCTCATGACATGGCAATGGTGATTTCCAGTTCTTGGCATATGCAGGTGACTTCCAAAAACAGCTGGCCGAACTTCTCCCCCGCCTTATTTCGTGTATATTGAAACATTTCTGTCACACTTTCGACACACTGAATGCACATAGCCATATCGATGTTTTCTGACTGCAGCATCTTAGACAAATTCAATGTGTACTCCAGAAACAAATCCCATCACAATAAGGGCTGCTATATCGTCAAAGCTAAGGATGTTATCGAGCAGACTTCTAGCTTTTGACGACACCACAGAGTCCCCATTTGTCTCTGTGTCTTCTAGGACCTTAAAGATCGGAACAACTAACTGATTTGATATCTGTATCGCATCGTGTCTTTCGACCCATCGAGTTTCGCACACTCCTTTCAGATTGACTTCATTGTAAGTTTTTAAGACAGTGCTTCGCTTGGCACTGAAGTGAATGAAATTAACCGTTTCACGGATAAGCATCATATAGTGCTTAAAATCAGGGATCTTGCCCGAGTCCGTCAATACAAGTTCAAGGAGTGGGTGACACAGTGAACATACTTAGCGAGTGGATGTGTTCGAGATACAAGTCTGTGCTCCTGACAAATGCCCGCTCATGTTTTCAGCCCCATCATACTCTTGTCCCCTGCATAGTTTCATATCGAGACCAGGTTTCTTCATTCGACTTAGGATAAATTGACAGACTTTCGCCTCACAAGTCTTCAACAACAGCAAACTTGACAAACTCTTCCCTGATGTGAAAAGTTTCGCTGTCCAAAAGTCAAACCCCTAGAGCCATCTGTTCCTGCCTTGATATGTCGGTTATCTTGTCCGCCAGGATGATGAAAAACGGGCCGACTTCACTTGATCAACAATCTTTGTAGTAATGAGCTGTCAACAAATATCAATTATTCAGAATCCTTGTCCTCACGCAGTGCAAGTCCTTACCGTCTACACAACCGTATTGTTTCTATGATGAGACGAATCCGTTTTCTGTTTATTTCTATTTCATCTCTTTTCTGAGCATTCAAGACTTCCACTATAGAGGACTTTTGCCTGCTCACTGTTGCCAGAAGACTTTTTTCCCCAAACAACATATTATTTACGGTAGGAGTTTGACTGATGTTTAAAAAATCATTCAGGGCATTCTTCCAATTCACGCGAGGCTCCATAAAAGGCTATCCTAAATTTTGATGAGAACCTCTTCCAGCTTGATCACAAGCAAACAAAGTAAAATATTTGCGGAAACACCCCTTTTTCATTGAAGAAAATACTAGCCAAGCGTACTTATCCATCCAGCTAACTTGAAACTTCCTTGTTTTTGATCTTGTGACATGAACTGGGAAACGATAGTCTTTGTTTGGTTTAATCGCTACATTTCCAGGGGAAGGCTCGGACCCCGAGCCCCCCGCCTCCTGCGTACGTGCCTGATCCAGACTGTAGCTAGAAAACACCTTTGGGAATACTTAATTACTGACAAGGGAAAAGGTTTGAATTTTAGCTCTAAGGTAACGATAAAAGCTCTGTTGCTATTCAGCTTCACTAAAACTCCACCTTCACACAAAAAACATGTCCCCATGCTTGATTCTCACCAAATCAAAAGAAGACAAGCGCCTTTCCTATGAATCTTGCAACATTCGGTATGACACGCCTTTCAATCTCACACATAGTTTTCTCAGAAAAACTATTATTCAATAATATGATTCCCCATATACGATCAAAATCTCTAAAATCGCAATCTGGTCAATTTTGCAGCGAAAAACTTGAAAAAAAAAAAAACTTCGATTGTACACGAAAACCTGCAGTGCATATGATAAAATTTCAAAAGGATGGTGGTGATGCTTCAAGCCAGGAAGTGCAATGGGGGTTTAGGGGCCAGCTATCCTGTGCCTTCATACACCCTTCCTGTTTTCCTTCCCCGGATTTCTTCAGGTACCCATTTAGAGCCATCTTTGGCTGAGCTTACACAGTCACGCCACTGACCTTCGTTCCAATCATATAACCAACGAGGTTTTACCAAAGTAAAAACTAAATCCTAATCTTCAAAGTTGTTGGACTTAGCTGCAACTTCTGAACGAGCTGTAATAACAACAGATTTTCGCTTTATTCTCGTCAGAGAAACTTTAATGGATTAATAAATTTAATTGACCGGAATATTCACTTGCAGTTTCATTACATACCAATTAAAATTACTTTTCCTTCAATTCAAAAATCTTGACTTTTCGTCTGTTACCCAAAGTCAAGTTCTTTACTTCATTAAAAAAGTATGTTTTATCCAATAAAAGTAAAGAAAAGATTACGAAACTTAAAACAGGCAGAAAGCATCATGTGTATGATAGTGCGTTCTAATATATTGATATGTTGCAATATTAAATGCCAGAAATGGGCACTTTTCTACTGTATGCTTTTGTGTGCTGCTTATAAAAGTCGCTAGACTAAATTTTGAAATTTTCATTTGAATTTTATTTCGATAAACCACGACTACTGGTTTGATACAAAAAAAATTATTATTAAACAGACACCCATGTGTGATAATTCTTCTAAAAAAGAAAAAAAAAATCATATTTTTGTAGATGGTAGTTTTCAAATTCTCATACATCTTGAACCAAGATGTTCAACCAAGACCTCATAATTTTCACCAAGATCACACTTTTTTTTGGTGGAGCATGTTTAGCACAATGTATCGAAAATAATTAAAATTTTATTTTCCTTGTTGCTTTTGATGAATAAATTTAGAATTACAGGATTTTATATATTTAGAATCCATATTAAAAGTGAATTCTGCTGAACCTTGAATTACAGTAAAAATTTACTTTCTTTTTATAAGAGTCACACTTTGATTAGAGTTTTGATTCTACGATCAGTTCTCTAAAACGAGAAGGAAGCTACCATTCTCCCCTAGATTGCTGTTGCAGAAGTATCCACAGAATACTCCTTCCATTGTTGCAGGAGTATTCGCAGAACAATGCTTCAGGAATTATAATAACCCCTTACAAAGTGGAAAACTCTAAGAAAGGTAGAGTCTAAGTTGTTATTACCACGAGTCACTCTTCGTTTATACCCACGAGTCACTCTTCATTTGTACTTCGTTACCACTAACTATTTGATCCATGATTCCCTCCTACACATAGTTTTGATTCTAGTCTCTTTGTACTAGAAGCGCATTTTAGAAAGCTATGTGGAAATATGTTTTCCTTATAAAGATAAAACTTAATAAGAGAGAAAGTGGATGAAACTTAGCGCAGAACGGCTCTTATATATCGATCTTGAGTTAGAAAGCATTCTCGGTAACAAAAGATAAGACTTAATAAAAAATAGAAAGAGAACAAATGCGAAAAAAACAGAACAACATATAGGCTGTTTCCCAACTGGTGTTGGTGGCATTTCCGACAACTTGATGAACACTTGGAAACAAAAGATAAAGATGAAAACTGCCAATTTATATATGTAAATTGAAACATATAGAAACAAAAGATATATAGATATATAGAAACAAAAGATAAAGATAAAACTGCCAATATATATATATAGATAAATTGAAATATATGGAAACAAAAGATATATACATATATATATATATATATATATATATATATATATATATATATATATATATATATATATCGGCAATAAAAATTTTATTGCCGATTATATTAGCCGATTTTATTGTATACATTCATGTTGAATAGTGCTCCGATGTTTACCCTTTTCTAATTTTTTCATGCATTGCCGTCTGTCGTTATTTACAAGTGTTGACAATTAATCCATATCCTGTCATAACCCTTTAGATTCGTTAATACATTTGAAAAATAGAAATACATTTGAAAATGGAATTCTAAAATAGGTTTTTCTAAATTTTTCATCCCTGTTGCAACTAGACATTTAGGCTAAAATTTGGTGACAATCTTTTTTGGCTCAGTATGATAGCAGAATTTTTATTTCTTTTATCATAAACATCAAGTGCCATATTTGTAACTACAGAAGGCTAAACAATCATCGATGAAGCATTTTAGCACAAAGAGCGAGTTGTTGAGGTAAGGAGGGCCCTTTCATATACGAAATAATTTCTGTTCATTTTAAGTTTTAATATCGCTACTTACTTTCAGTTAAAAAAACGTATTGTTTTATTTAATGAATGATCTAAGCTACTAACTTATTCAGTTATACCAACTGAATGAATAAGTTGGTACTGCTTTCTTGCTGCAGATAACTATCAGCAAAAAGAACATAATGAGACAACTATCAACAAAATCCAATGGCAGAAGAGATCTGAGATTATATTTAAAAAAAAAAATAAAAAAAAATTGCAAAGCTGGAACGTAATAAGACAACTATCAATAAAATCGACCAATGGCAGAAGAGATCTGAGATTATATTTGCGAAAAAAAAAAAAAAAAAACAGTTGCAAAGCTGGAACATTATGAAACAACTATCCGTAAAGTCGATTTATGGCAGAAGAGGTCTGAAACTTTATTTGAGAAGAAAATCAGTCATCTAAGCTATTAACTTATTCAGTTATCCCAACTGAACGAATAAGTAGGTACTGCTTTCTTGTTGAATATAACTATCTGCAGCAAGAATATTACGAGACGACTATCACCAAAGTCAAACAATGGCAGAAGAGATCTGGCGTTTTCATTGCAAGATAGCAAAAACAAAACAGAGTTGCCAAGCTGGAACTCACTTCTTTTGTTAGAAGCAAGCCAACTATATGGACGTAATAACGTGAGAGACGATAAAATTTTTCTCGTTAATTATTTTTAATGCTTGCACAAAAAATATAAATTATTTGTTAGAGATGATCTCCGTAATCAATAAACTTTAATTCTTGTCGGAGCAATCACAGTCTTTGCAATGAAATGTATAAAAATGTATGGAATGAAATGTATAGTCTTTGCAGTCTATGTAAATGAAATGTAAAGTTTTAACTTTGCAAATGCTCTAAGCTGTTAGACAAAAACAAACGAAACAAATTTTTAAAGGGTTACGACTATTGTCCAAAAGCATACCAAACGCAACCCACTAATAACTGAATATTAAATTGACAATTAGTTATTATTGATAATTGATTTTTAAAATTTGCTATATTTTTTCATAATTGATAATTTTGATAACTGGTTATTATTTTATCTAAGTCAAGAGTTCTTCGTGGACTTTTCCGACCATCGAAAAATAAAATATACGAACTTTTTGACCAAATGTTGTTCATTACGGCCAATCTCGGAAAGAGATTCCTCCAACCTAGACCCCAAAAATATTTCCTTTCTGCTATTTTAGTACAGGCTAATCATGTAGATCCTGAGCAGAACATTAGCGATTTTTCTTCTTCAACAAAAAAAAAAACATTAATTTGTCAAGAAACTACGCTGTATTGCCATTTTACAGTATGATTGCAGTCTGAGAACAAACACAGATAGAACAATCCTGAGAACAAACAGAGATAGAACACCTGAGATATATAGATATAAAGTTCTCAGAACACCTGAGAACAAACACAGATAGAACAATCAGAAGCAGAAGTCCAATACCAATGAACTAAAACTTTGACTTTTAACAGACAGCGTGCATTAAGAAACTACACTGCATTTCAGTTTTCCAATATGATCATTTGTCAAGGTCAACAAGTGACAAGTTCAGCCTCTTCTTTCTTTCTTATTGTCTTAAACATAGCTCTCGCTTTATGGGGATAATTAAAATCTCTTCTTCTCATTTGATTATCAATAGAAAAAAGACTTTTACTATTCAAATACTACGTTGCACTAAGAAAGTACGTTGTATTGCCATTTTCCACTATGATAACATGTCGAGATTAGAAAGTGACAAGTCCACCTTTTTCTTTCTTTCTTATTGTCTTAAACATAGCTCTCGCTTTATAGGGATAATTAAAATCTCTTCTTCTCATTTGATTATCAATAGAAAAAAGACTTTTACTATTCAAATACTACGTTGCATTAAGAAAGTACGTTGTATTGCCATTTTCCACTATGATAACATGTCGAGATTAGAAAGTGACAAGTCCACCTTTTTCTTTCTTTCTTATTGTCTTAAACATAGCTCTCGCTTTATGGGGGTAACTAAGATCTCTTCTTCTCATTTGATTATCAATAGAAAAAAGACTCTTACTATTCAAATACTACGTTGCATTAAGAAAGTACGTGGTATTACCATTTTCCACTATGATAACATGTCGAGATTAGAAAGTGACAAGTCCACCTTTTTCTTTCTTTCTTATCGTCTTAAACATAGCTCTCGCTTTATGGGGGTAACTAAAATCTCTTCTTCTCATTTGATTATCAATAGAAAAAAGACTCTTACTATTCAAATACTACGTTGCATTAAGAAAGTACGTTGTATTACCATTTTCCCCTATGATAACATGTTGAGATTAGAAAGTGACAAGTCCACCTTTTTCTTTCTTTCTTATTGTCTTAAACATAGCTCTCGCTTTATGGGGGTAACTAAAATCTCTTCTTCTCATTTGATTATCAATAGAAAAAAGACTTTTACTATTCAAATACTACGTTGCATTAAGAAAGTACGTTGTATTGCCATTTTCCACTATGATAACATGTCGAGATTAGAAAGTGACAAGTCCACCTTTTTCTTTCTTTCTTATTGTCTTAAACATAGCTCTCGCTTTATGGGGATAATTAAAATCTCTTCTTCTCATTTGATTATCAATAGAAAAAAGACTTTTACTATTCAAATACTACGTTGCATTAGGAAAGTACGTTGTATTGCCATTTTCCACTATGATAACATGTCGAGATTAGAAAGTAACAAGTCCACCTTTTTCTTTCTTTCTTATTGTCTTAAACATAGCTCTCGGTTTATGGGGATCTCTTCTTCTCATTTGATTATCAATAAAAAAAAAGACTTTTACTATTCAAATACTACGTTGCATTAAGAAAGTACGTTGTATTGCCATTTTCCACTATGATAACATGTCGAGATTAGAAAGTGACAAGTCCACCTTTTTCTTTCTTTCTTATTGTCTTAAACATAGCTCTCGCTTTATGGGGGTAACTAAAATCTCTTCTTCTCATTTGATTATCAATAGAAAAAAGACTCTTACTATTCAAATACTACGTTGCATTAAGAAAGTACGTGGTATTACCATTTTCCACTATGATAACATGTCGAGATTAGAAAGTGACAAGTCCACCTTTTTCTTTCTTTCTTATCGTCTTAAACATAGCTCTCGCTTTATGGGGGTAACTAAAATCTCTTCTTCTCATTTGATTATCAATAGAAAAAAGACTCTTACTATTCAAATACTACGTTGCATTAAGAAAGTACGTTGTATTGCTATTTTCCACTATGATAACATGTTGAGATTAGAAAGTAACAAGTCCACCTTTTTCTTTCTTTCTTATTGTCTTAAACATAGCTCTCGCTTTATGGGGATAATTAAAATCTCTTCTTCTCATTTGATTATCAATAGAAAAAAGACTTTTACTATTCAAATACTACGTTGCATTAGGAAAGTACGTTGTATTGCCATTTTCCACTATGATAACATGTCGAGATTAGAAAGTAACAAGTCCACCTTTTTCTTTCTTTCTTATTGTCTTAAACATAGCTCTCGGTTTATGGGGATCTCTTCTTCTCATTTGATTATCAATAGAAAAAAGACTTTTACTATTCAAATACTACGTTACATTAAGAAAGTACGTTGTATTGCCATTTTCCACTATGATAACATGTCGAGATTAGAAAGTGACAAGTCCACCTTTTTCTTTCTTTCTTATTGTCTTAAACATAGCTCTCGCTTTATGGGGGTAACTAAAATCTCTTCTTCTCATTTGATTATCAATAGAAAAAAGACTCTTACTATTCAAATACTACGTTGCATTAAGAAAGTACGTTGTATTACCATTTTCCACTATGATAACATGTCGAGATTAGAAAGTGACAAGTCCACCTTTTTCTTTCTTTCTTATTGTCTTAAACATAGCTCTCGCTTTATGGGGGTAACTAAAATCTCTTCTTCTCATTTGATTATCAATAGAAAAAAGACTTTGACTATTCAAATACTACGTTGCATTAAGAAAGTACGTTGTATTGCTATTTTCCACTATGATAACATGTTGAGAACAGAAAGTGACAAGTCCATCTTTTTCTTTCTTTCTTATTGTCTTAAAAACAGCTCTCGCTTTATGGGGGTAACTAAAATCTCTTCTTTTTATTTAATTACCAATAGAAAAAAGATTTTTAATGTTCAAATACTACGTTGCATTAAGAAAGTACGTTGTATTGCCATTTTCCAATATGATAACATGTCAAAATTAGAGTGACAAACCCAAATCTTTCTTCTGTTTGCTGATCTACACATGACTTTTCATTAGCTTTCGCAGTAGAAGAGTGTGTCGAAATCAGCAAGTGACAAGTCCAGCTTTTTCTTTCTTTCTTATTGTCTTACACATAGCTCTCGCTTTATGGAGATAACTAAAATCTCTGATCTATAAGGCTTTCCATTTGCTCTCGCAGTAGAAGGGTGTATCGAGATCAGCAAGTGACAAGCTCATCTTTTTCTTTTTTTACCGACATACACGTAGGTCTTCATTAGCTCTAGTTTTAGGGAGGTTGCGAAAATTTCTCCTTTTCATTTGATTATCAGCGGAACAAGGACTTTTTTCAAACAATACGTTGCATTAAGAGACTACATTGACTTGCAATTTCCCAATATGATCATTTATCAAGAATAAAGACAAACCCTCTCCTTTTTTCCGATACATACCTGGCTTTTCATTAGCTCTTGAAGTAAAGAGGCTGCAGAAATTCCTTCTTTTCATTTGATTAACAATGTTAGAAGGGCTAATGACTTAAGGGCATTTTAAGGCAAATGTTAGAAGGGCTAATGACTTTAGGGCATTTTAAGGCAAATGTTAGAAGGGGTTTGACTTTTCAAATACTCTGAAGCCTACTAGTTGTCATTCATATTCTTATATAATATTTGTATCTGCTGGTAGCCTCCACTTTTAAAGGTCTTTTTAAATATAATGTAGATAGTCATGATCACAATACAAGACATGTGTAATATAACTTATGAGTCTGGGAGTACCTAGGATTATCTAGAAGTACTTATGATTCTAGAGTTCCATTTAGGCATTCTTTCGTAATTAGTCGTTATGGACCTCTTGTATGGCTTAATATTGTCTAATTACGTAAAAAAAGCTTCTAATCTTTCTCCTTCAAAATATACAGTCAGACATACGCATAAGGTATGCAAATGATGAATAGCAAGTAACCCATGTCTTATTAAAAAAAAGTCACCAGGAAAAATTTGTTTAAAACAAAAATTATTTATTCTTATTGCAATTTTATCTTAGCTTTGATTTTTAATCAGTAACTTGGGTGAAACAGAAACTAAGAAATATGGAAGCTACCGTAAAATTAAGTAATTCATTTTACCCTAATTTTTGTCCTTATTTTTTATAGTTCTAATTTTTGAAAGCGGCATCAATGTAGAGATTTATACCTGGCGGAGGGGTCCCATGCTTTGGGAGGAGAACAAGTTAGTCTTAAACACCAGAAAACCAACAAATTCTGCCAAAACAAATAGGAAAATATTCGTAAAATATCGATATGGGGGGAGTGGTTAAAAATCTATCCCCTGGTAATTTAAATAATCTAAAATTGATTTGAATTTAGTTTTGAAGTAATTAGAGCACGACTTCCTATTAGCAACGAAGAGAAAAAGTCCAAACCTAAAAGAACAAGAGCAACAGGTTGATCTTTCCCTGCTGACGCGGGAAGTTCCTCTGACCAATCAACGAAACTGTAGCCCGATTGAAGAAAGTACGCCAGGCAGCTGTTCCATTGGTGAGATGTCTCAGAAATCAATCTGCAACCAAAACGTATATTAAACGTGTAAAGAAAAAACGTACTATACATGGTCCCGTAAAAGCTGAAAAAGACCCTCTATTTCTTTCTGCAACGGTAGTTTTTCGTCGGGTCTTTCCAGTTTAGTAACTTCTCTCTCTCTCCTTTGTTTTTATTTTTCATGTTTTCTATTTTCCTATTGTTTCACCTTTTTAGAATTCTTTCCCAACTGATATCTGTCTCTCCTATTCTTTTTCTCCTATTATTAGGAATCTTCTTAACTTTTAAAGTCTTTGTTTATTTGCCTTTTTTTCTGATATTCTAATGTCAACTTCGTCTTTCCTGTTTCTCTACTTTCTTGGTTTCTACTTATTTCTATTATTGTAATTACTACCAGTTTTTGTTTTACTGTATACTAGTTTTTATTCTCCTTCATCTTTATTTCATATGTATTGTTTGCCTTAGGGTATTGTTTATGGTTCTTTTAGTGTTCGATTATTGTGTTGTATGGCCCATAACAAGCAAAGCTTCTTAGACCGAATAACATTTTTACTTTTGTAATAGTGTTTTAGTATTAATAAAATGATTGATGATTGATTGATCTGTAAGATTAAAAGACTATGTTCTTACTACTTATTTATCTTTAATACAGCTTATGTATTATGAGGATGTATATGTATATGGATATGTATATGTATATGGAGGATGTATATGTATATGAGGCTACAAAAAAGGGTGTTTTTATTTAAAATACAAAAAGAGGAAGTTTCTTTGCATCTGAGGGCAAATAAATCTTGAGGCATGGGGCCAATACTCTCCCCCATGGAAAAAATGAGCCATGGAAACAAGAAACAAGGTTTCTTGCTTTTACCTATAACGACTTGAGAGAAGACCTCTGTTTGAATTGAAGCTGTATCTCTGGACTTCAAATATTTTGCGTCAGGATTTAAAGTCTTCATAAAGATATTTTTAGATCATTTGATGGATGACCAACAAAGTGAATACGATATTGTTGAAACATTACACAAATTTGATGACATTTTTGGTCGACACATTTTTAAGGGAAAACTGGACCTAAGCGAAGGGGTATAGCCCCCCAGTCTTCTGGATCTGCCCTGTTCCCATATTAACAAGTAACCAGCAAATAGGAGATTCGAAATATTGTAGATTGTAGAAATATAGTCGTGATGGGATGATGAATCAAAATGAGGAGAATGAGCTGACGAAACACTTTTGTGACGAAACACTGAACAATGACAGCGTGAAAGTGAGGAAAGAGTGAAGCAATTTCGAACTGAAATTCTGCAAAAAAAATTGTACGTTAAGTTAATTCAACGTGCTGCTTTTGACTTTTTAGAAAGTTAGTGACAAGTGCTTCAAACACTTGCAAAAAAGAACACAAATGATTGCTTAATTGTTAGTACCAACAAAGAAAAATACAATGAGAGATTTTGGTTTGAGACTAATGGGGCCAACTCACCAAAAGTAAGAATAAGAGGGAAAAGATTTTCTCTATTTTCTTAAAGAAGGTACAAAAAAGGCATTTTTCAGATCGTTGGTGGGAGGTGATCGACTGCTCCCAAATTGGAGCCCCTGTTTGGGACTGGACTATCCCACTCTAAATTTGAGGCAGGGGCTTACTCAAGGATAGAAGTGCCCGTTTAGCAAAAATACAGGATGAATTCCAGAGGACAACTGTAAATATTTAATCTATTTACAATAATTTGCGTTTCAAAACACCAGAAAATAAAATGTTTGGCCAATTCTATATACTACAAGTAAAGAAAGAACTAAAATATTAACAACCTTCAAATATTGTAAACAATATAAAGAGCAGAACTCTGCAGTTATGAGACATTTTAGAATAAGGGTAATAACAGAATATATAATGATTTAAAAGTCATTTTTTCAATTTCTTTTACTGAAAATACAAAAAAGCAGATAAAATATTTAAGGGGGATCCGATCCCCTCCGAAATTGGAACCTGTTTAGGGTGCCAATTATCAATTCAATAATTGATTGTTTGATAGCATTTGTGTTTTAAAGTGCCAAATAATAAAAATATAAAAAATGGCCCATTTAGAAAAACCAAAATGTTTGGATAAAGGAATTATTTCCTAGATTTATTTTAGGATAAAGGTAAACAGATAATAATAATTAATGATTCTCGGTTTTTGAAACTCACCCATAGTAAACAGTTCATCCTATTTCTAGAATTTACCATAATTTTTTCCTCCAAAAATTATCTTTTTTGATCATTAAGCAGTTCCTACTGCTGAATTTTTGGAAACAAATTGATTATTTTCTTGAGTAAATAAATGTTACATTCTTACATTTTGTGAAAAAAACCTCCAGTTTATTTCCCACTAGCAAGAGAAATATGACTGTAGTAGCACAGGAGATTGAAGATCAGCAGAGAAAAAAAGGATTTCCTAGGGTTCAAGTCTGGGCCACAATGATGGGCAACAGGCTTACAGATTGGTCAACAGAGACACCTATTTGAAGCCCTAAGGGCCACCAGTGGTTATGGAGGAACTCTACTTTTATATTTTTGAGAGAAATACACACACCTCAAACTCTTCAAACGAAAGATTTGGATATTTAGCACCCTTCACATGGATGGTTCTCAGAACAACGAAAAATCTAAAAATATTGGTAACTATATTAAGAAAATAAGGAATAGGTGCGGGAGGGGAGGGGGTACTTCCACTGGTAAAAACTTCCGCTGGAAAACTTCTTCATAGCTAACTTATCTACTATGGGTTGCCTCCCCGTAGTAGTATCCGTAGTAGTAGGTATCCAGGACCATTGTTTTTCATGAGGCCAAAATAATTTCAACGATTTAAAGAATATGAAAATTGGAACATGGAATGTTACGACGTTAAAAATAACTATCGTATCGACATTTTGACTGACGAATTTAGACGATTCGAACTGGACTTACTAGAAGTCTCAGAAACTCATATCCCAAGGGTAGGAAACATGAAACTAGGCAATACAAATTGGTTTACTCAGGCAGGAAGGATGGGGTACATAGACAAGGAGTAGGGCTCATGATGAATAAGGAAGCTGCTAAATCTTGTTTAGGCTGTGATGGTATTAATAAATAGAGTACTAATCGCTCATTTTATGACTAAAAAATTCAGGGTATCAATTATATTAGTATATACCCATGTAGAAGCGACTAATGGAGATACTAGTGACTGAGATACATTTTACTTACAGTTACAGGAGCAAATAGACAGGGTCCCAGGTAGAAATATGGTGTTTTTATTAGGAGATTTAACTCTACATCGATAGAAACAGGGATAGATGGTATCTTAGCTGGGGTAAATTTGAAGTAGGAAAAGAAAACAGTAATGACGGACAGTTGCAATTTTGTAGGTATAAAAATCTAGTTATAACTAATACGGTGTTTGGTCATAAAATGGCCCATAAATTAAGATGGCAACCATGTGATGGTAAGACAGCAAACCTTATTGATTATATTATTGTGAATCAAAGACTGGCAGGATCAATACAAGATACAAGGGTATATAGGAGTGCTGTTATTGATGTTAAAAGTAAAGATCACCATCTAGTAGCGTCTAGGGTTAATTTAAAGCTGAAATTTCGGAAGGCTAACAACTTCCCATGAAATTACGGTGTTGGTATATTCCAGGATGAGAATTTGAGAGACACTTTCCAGAAACAGTTCAATACTAAACTGGAGAGTTTGAAATTTGACTGGAAGATAGATCGAATAATTTTGGGGAATAATATGTGAACAATTTGTGAATATGACCTTAGGAGGGGATAAAAAATGTGAAGTGGAGGTCATGAGTAAAATTGCCGAGGTTCTGTAAGAAACAGCTAGACGGCCTAATAATAAAATATTCTACTGGCATGTTAATAAATTGTGAGGGAGTATTCAATCCCACCCTGTTCAAGTTAAAGATAGAAACGGGGCCACAACTAGTGATAAGGAAAGAATTAAAGAGAGATGGGCAGAACATTTTGAGAATGTGCTAAGCTGCGATAGAGTTGCAGGAAAAGATATAGAAGAAAATGAAAAAGTTTGTGATACCTTAGATGTGAAGGAAGATTTGTTTTGTGAGGAAGAATTTGCGACAGTACTAAAAGGATTAAAAAAATAATAAGGCTCCAGGCGCTGATAGTGTGGTAAGTGCGTTTCTTAAATATGAGGGCTCTGAGGTTAGCAATAAGTTACTGAAGATTATTAACATGATTTTTGAAAAAGAGGAAGTACCTAACGATTTTAAGAAAACCTTGATTAAACCACTGTATAAGAAAGGTGATAAGAATGAGTGTGGTAATTATCGAGGCATTAATCTGGTCTCTGTTGGTAGAAAATTGCTTAGTAATATAGTATTTTTTAGACTGAGAGATGCTGTAGACAAAGTTTAAGAGAAGAACAGTGCGGTTTTAGAAAAGGCAGAGGACGTGTCGACCAAATTTTCACTCTTAGGTTAATAATTGAGAAGTCCCTTTGTTGTCAAACACCTTTGGTCCTCAGTTTTATTGATTATGAGCAAGCTTTCGATTCTGTTGATAGAAGAGCGTTAGCAAAGGTCTTATCCTTATATAGTATACCAGAAAAATACATTCAAGTGATTAGTGTTATGTACGAGAATAACACTCTGTGTTTAAGGTAGAAAATGAGGTTAGCAACTGGTTTCGCATTACAACATGAGTTAAACAGGGTTGTGTTCTATCCCCCTTTATATGGATCATTTTGATGGATTTTGTCTTAAAAACATAGCAAAGGCAATGGGAGACCATGGAATCAAATGGGGAGGAAAAACTGTCCTGGACTTAGATTATGTTTATGAGTTAAGCATCCTAGATGCACGTGGAAGCAAAATGAATGAACTTTTAGAAGTTTTGCGAGTTCAGAGTGCTAGAATAGGTTTGAAAATAAATGTTAAGAAGATTAAGTCACTAAGGCTAGGAATAAGTGAAGATGGAAAAGTGACGTTGGGTGACGAAAAGATTGATCAGGTGGACAGGTTCACTTACCTTGGTAGTATTATTAGTAAAGACGTTAAGAGTAGTGAAGATGTTGAAAGTAGAATAGCCATGGGTCAAATTGTTTTTTCACAGTTAAAAAAAAAGTACAGAAGAATAGGAAGATAAGTCTGCAAACCAAGATTAGAATATTGGAAGGTATAGTGATGACAGTGGTCAAATATGGCTCTGAAGCTTGGGCGCTGCGAAAAGCGGATAAAGATTTGCTAGATGTTTTCCAGAGAAATTGCTTACGGATTGTTCTAAGTACGCAGCTGACTGACCGTATTTCAAACAGTAGGCTGCACGAAAAGTGGGGTCAAATCCCACTTTATAGGGTTATAATGAAAGAAAGGTTGAGATGGCTAGGGCATGTTCTGCGGATGAAGGATGACAGATTACCAAAGATTGTCCTTTTCGGCCAACCCTCTAGGGCTAATGAGAAAGCAGGTCATCTGCGATTGGGGTAAGAGGATGTCATAAAGAAAGATTTAAGGGAAATGGGAACTTCCTCGGAGGGTGTAAAGAGGGAGGCCTCAAATAGATTGGGATGGAGGAGCGTGCGTAGCTGTGTTGGCCTTAGGTGGCTTGGTGCTGTGGTGAGTTGTTAGTAGTAGTACTAGTAAAAACTAAGCGTGAAAATGCGCAGCGTCTATTTGATTTTACGAACAAATGTGTTTTTAAAAGTGCCTTTGAGTTGGGGATTGCCAACATTTTTCCAGGTCTGTGCCCCTTTAAACCATAGGACTGACTCCTGTCACCGGCTCCTAGAATAAAAAGATTAAAGTAAAGGAATATGTATTTTACACTAAACATTCTTGAACAATTAATAATTTTTGGATGTCAATGAGTATTCAAAAAAAGAAGAATAACAAATGCAATTTTTTCTCGACAGTCAGTGAATATAAATGAAAATGAGCAGGGGCGTAATTTGCTATGATTGAAAGAAGGGAACTACCCACTTCGAACACCAGTTTGCCCCCCCCCCCCGCTGGAATGTAGTTTTTTCAAAAAAATTGTAAAAAGTTATATAAGCCTACATAATTCAAGCATCTATAGACATGGGTCACTTTTTATTTTAATATATATTTGCCTTTATGATATTATATGGCTCATTTTTCATTTTTTCCCGTTATTTTATAGAATCAAATAGAATAGAAAAAAAGGATTAAATCAAACAACGAAAAAATCAGAAGACGAATAGGATTAAATCAACAATTGTTATACTTTGATACAAAGAAAGGGATGAATGAGCTGGAAAAACGATTTGTGCGTGAAGGAGGTGCTGCTAATCTGTCAGTGTTCTTCGACCTAGTACTTCGATGTTTCACTAAAACTGGTGGTAGTATCGATCTGTGTTTATCACTTCTGAGAAGATATTGGCCAAATTCAAGGACCAAACTGAGAGGACGCTCTTGGAGAGAGGGAATTTGTAAAGTAGATAATGCTGACTTATATTCAGTAAAAGCATCGCACAATATTACTTTGACTGCTCTTTTTTGTATTGACTCAAGCTGGTCACTTAGGGAAATAGTATTATTGACTTGTGGGCCCAATACGGGACATGCATACTCTAAAATTGGTCGGATGTAAGTGAGATAGGCTATCCTTAGTTGTGCCACTGAGAAACCAAATTGACGCATTAGTATAAGTGTCCGCATCGCACTATTTGCCTATTTGATAATTGTATCGACATGAAGGCTGAAAGAGCAGTCGATGCTAAACTTGACACCAAGCACTACTGCCGAAGATTCACTAGGGTAAGGAGGAGGAGGGCACACAAAGTCTCTCTTCAGGGGATTAAAGCAAAGGATTTTAGTCTTTCCTTCGTTGATTTAGAGGCTGTTCGCAGTACATTCATCTTTAAAGTTGTTGATTATTTCGTTACAGAATTGGGGAACAGCCCCAGACTTCTCAACAATGTACTTCAGCTGACTGACAAGTCGTCTACATACTTAAATCTTTCTTCATAGCCGGAAAGGATGAAGTTTATCACTACCAAAAACAGTAGACTAGCGAGCTTAGTACCTTGTGGGGCTCCGCATGTAAGCTCGACCCATTCGGAGTCGGTATCTCCTGGGAAAAGACTGTAAACGCACTGATAGCGGGCTTGTAAAAAATTGATCACTAAAAGTACAATATGTTTAAGCGCACCCATGCGTAGATTTGTGATAGCAACGGAATGGCGAATAAGATGAAAAGCCTTTCGGTAGTCTACGAGGAGAAGGTCGACTATAGGACTTCCTCGGTCGAGCCACTCGACAATGAGATGGTACATCCGTACTAAATAAACAGCTGTGCTGCTGCCTCTTAAGCATCCATAATGATACGGGTCTAGATGTGCAGAGACCTGTGACATAAGTTTGCGGTAAATAAACGTTTCTGCCACTTTAGAAAGGTTCGGAGTTATTGATATAGGCCGGAGTTGACCACAAGATTTTGGAAACCTTACTTTTGGAATAACGCGGATATATGCTCTTTTCCAAGCACTAGGGAATACTTGCTGACGGAAACATTGGTATAGAAGAGTGGCTTAGCAAGAAAAATGGCGAATTCGCGTCACAACTTTACTGGAAGCTCACCTGGGTAGGACGCACAGTTCGCTTTTAGTCTTAGGAGTTCCTTATAAACAGTGAATTCAGACTTCACATACGTCATCAATCTCTGCACCAGCAATGATAGTATCAATTTCTGATTTGTTGATTGATGGAAATGTGGTACAAATGTCAGCAAAAAAAGAATTGATTTCATTAGCTGAGGCCAAGGTACCGTTCTCTTTGAGAAGCCTTAGAGCTCTGAGTGTTGTCTTACCGGTAAGTCTTTTTACTAAGGAATGCCATTTGTGGGGGTCTATTGTGAGTAAGGGAGTAATTTTATCCCTCGCATACTGCCTCTTGGCGCGCTTGTTCAGTTTAACAATATGATTACGCAACTTGGCTTCTTGATTTGGGAAAATTCGCTGCAACTCAACCCCCCCCCCCCTCGGAGGATTTTGACGAAGTTATGCCACTGAAAATGATTTGGATAATGTCCAATTCGTTACCGTTTTAAAGCCCCCACAGACACTTCACCTGTAATTCTGTAGCTCAGGTTGAACTTTGTCCAACAACCATATTATATTTTCGAAACTTGTTGTGAATTTATTTTGTAGAAATGAATTTTCTAGTTTTGCATTTACTTTTCATTTTTTGAGTTTGTATTTCTTTTTTAAGAATGGTATTTCTTGTTTTTGCATTTCTTTTTTCTTTATTGCGTTTGTATTTTTTTACATTTTGCAATTTCCATCTACCATATTATATTTTTGAAGCTTGTTTGGCATTTATTTTTCAAGAATTGTAGTTTTTACTTTTGTATTTCTTGTTTTCTTCTCCGGTATTTCTTGTTTTTGCATTTCTTTTCCTTTTTCGCGTTTACATTTCAATACATTTTGAAATATCTATCTACCATATTATATTTTTTAAACTTGTTTTGCATTATTTTTTTTTTAATTATATTTTCCCCCATTCTTTTTTCTTTTTCTGCATTTCTTGTTTTTGCATTTCTATTTTCTGTTTCTCGCTTGCATTTCTTTACATTTTGCAATATCCACCTAAAATATAATATTTTTTAAACTTGATTTACCTTTCTTTTTAAGAATTGTAAGCATTTTTTTTTCAGCATTTCTTGTTTCGTATTGCTTTTAACGACAAAAATACGCCAGAAACATTCAAGAATTTGTTTTCAGCATGTTTAGATAATTTTCTAAGAAAAAACCTTAGCAACAATATAATTTTGGCGAAATAAATTGATGGATGGATAGATCTGAAAATTAAAAAAGCAATCAAAAACGTATTTTTTCTCCCCGGTAGAATTTTGAAAATGTCCTTTGGTTTTAGATAAAATATATAGAAATGAAGCCAGATTATTTAGCTACACGCTCAAATATCAAAAAGTTAAAGCACCAAGGACGGTGGATATAAAAACTCTGTTTGAATTGGATAAGTGGATATTTCTGCAACCATATATGCTTCAAATAAAGCTAAGTTACTGACTCAATAAAGGCCTCCATATGCAGCTATGTTAAAGCAACCAAGTTAAAGCACCAAGGACAGTGGAAATAAAAACTCTGTTTGAATTGGATAAGCGGATATTTCTACAACCATATATGCTTCAAATAAAGCTAAGTTACTGACACAATAAAGGCCTCCATATGCAGCTATGTTAAAGCACTAAGGACAGTGGAAATAAAAACTCTGTTTGAATTGGATAAGCGGATATTTCTGCAAGCATATATGCTTCAAACAAAGCTAAGTTACTGACTCAATAAAGGCCTCCATATGCAGCTATGTTAAAGCAACCAAGTTAAAGCACCAAGGACAGTGGAAATAAAAACTGTTTGAATTGGATAAGCGGATATTTCTGCAACCATATATGCTTCAAATAAAGCTAAGTTACTGACACAATAAAGGCCTCCATATGCAGCTATGTTAAAGCACTAAGGACAGTGGAAATAAAAACTCTGTTTGAATTGGATAAGCGGATATTTCTACAAGCATATATGCTTCAAACAAAGCTAAGTTACTGACTCAATAAAGGCCTCCATATGCAGCTATGTTAAAGCAACCAAGTTAAAGCACCAAGGACAGTGGAAATAAAAACTCTGTTTGAATTGGATAGGCGGATATTTCTGCAAGGATATGTGTTTCAAATAAAGCTAAGTTACTGACTCAATATAGGCCTCCATATGCAGCTATGTTAAAGCAACCAAGTTAAAGCACCAAGGACAGTGGAAATAAAAACTCTGTTTGAATTGGATAGGCGGATATTTCTGCAAGCATATGTGCTTCAAATAAAGCTAAGTTACTGACTCAATAAAGGCCTCCATATGCAGCTATGTTAAAGCAACCAAGTTAAAGCACCAAGGACAGTGGAAATAAAAACTCTGTTTGAATTGGATAGGCGGATATTTCTGCAAGCATATGTGTTTCAAATAAAGCTAAGTTACTGACTCAATAAAGGCCTCCATATGCAGCTATGTTAAAGCAACCAAGTTAAAGCACCAAGGAAAGTGGAAATAAAAACTGTTTGAATTGGATAAGCGGATATTTCTGCAACCATATATGCTTCAAATAAAGCTAAGTTACTGACACAATAAAGGCCTCCATATGCAGCTATGTTAAAGCACTAAGGACAGTGGAAATAAAAATTATGTTTGAATTGGATAAGCGGATATTTCTGCAAGCATATATGCTTCAAACAAAGCTAAGTTACTGACTCAATAAAGGCCTCCATATGCAGCTATGTTAAAGCAACATATATGCTTCAAATAAAGCTAAGTTACTGACACAATAAAGGCCTCCATATGCAGCTATGTTAAAGCACTAAGGACAGTGGAAATAAAAACTCTGTTTGAATTGGATAAGCGGATATTTCTACAAGCATATATGCTTCAAACAAAGCTAAGTTACTGACTCAATAAAGGCCTCCATATGCAGCTATGTTAAAGCAACCAAGTTAAAGCACCAAGGACAGTGGAAATAAAAACTCTGTTTGAATTGGATAGGCGGATATTTCTGCAAGCATATGTGCTTCAAATAAAGCTAAGTTACTGACTCAATAAAGGCCTCCATATGCAGCTATGTCAAAGCAACCAAGTTAAAGCACCAAGGACAGTGGAAATAAAAACTCTGTTTGAATTGGATAGGCGGATATTTCTGCAAGCATATGTGTTTCAAATAAAGCTAAGTTACTGACTCAATAAAGGCCTCCATATGCAGCTATGTCAAAGCAACCAAGTTAAAGCACCAAGGACAGTGGAAATAAAAACTCTGTTTGAATTGGATAGGCGGATATTTCTGCAAGCATATGTGTTTCAAATAAAGCTAAGTTACTGACTCAATAAAGGCCTTCATATGCAGCTATGTTAAAGCAACCAAGTTAAAGCACCAAGGAAAGTGGAAATAAAAACTGTTTGAATTGGATAAGCGGATATTTCTGCAACCATATATGCTTCAAATAAAGCTAAGTTACTGACACAATAAAGGCCTCCATATGCAGCTATGTTAAAGCACTAAGGACAGTGGAAATAAAAATTATGTTTGAATTGGATAAGCGGATATTTCTGCAAGCATATATGCTTCAAACAAAGCTAAGTTACTGACTCAATAAAGGCCTCCATATGCAGCTATGTTAAAGCAACCAAGTTAAAGCACCAAGGACAGTGGAAATAAAAACTCTGTTTGAATTGGATAGGCGGATATTTCTGGAAGCATATGTGCTTCAAATAAAGCTAAGTTACTGACTCAATAAAGGCCTCAATATGCAGCTATGTTAAAGCAACCAAGTTAAAGCACCAAGGACAATGGAAATAAAAACTCTGTTTGAATTGGATAGGCGGATATTTCTGCAAGCATATGTGCTTCAAATAAAGCTAAGTTACTGACTCAATAAAGGCCTCCATATGCAGCTATGTTAAAGCAACCAAGTTAAAGCACCAAGGACAGTGGAAATAAAAACTGTTTGAATTGGATAAGCGGATATTTCTGCAACCATATATGCTTCAAATAAAGCTAAGTTACTGACACAATAAAGGCCTCCATATGCAGCTATGTTAAAGCACTAAGGACAGTGGAAATAAAAACTCTGTTTGAATTGGATAAGCGGATATTTCTGCAAGCATATATGCTTCAAACAAAGCTAAGTTACTGACTCAATAAAGGCCTCCATATGCAGCTATGTTAAAGCAACCAAGTTAAAGCACCAAGGACAGTGGAAATAAAAACTCTGTTTGAATTGGATAGGCGGATATTTCTGCAAGCATATGTGCTTCAAATAAAGCTAAGTTACTGACTCAATAAAGGCCTCCATATGCAGCTATGTTAAAGCAACCAAGTTAAAGCACAAAGGACAGTGGAAATAAAAACTGTTTGAATTGGATAAGCGGATATTTCTGCAACCATATATGCTTCAAATAAAGCTAAGTTACTGACACAATAAAGGCCTCCATATGCAGCTATGTTAAAGCACTAAGGACAGTGGAAATAAAAACTCTGTTTGAATTGGATAAGCGGATATTTCTGCAACCATATATGCTTCAAATAAAGCTAAGTTACTGACTCAATAAAGGCCTCCATATGCAGCTATGTTAAAGCAACCAAGTTAAAGCACCAAGGACAGTGGAAATAAAAACTATGTTTGAATTGGATAGGCGGATATTTCTGCAAGCATATGTGCTTCAAATAAAGCTAAGTTACTGACTCAATAAAGGCCTCCATATGCAGCTATGTTAAAGCACTAAGGACAGTGGAAATAAAAACTCTGTTTGAATTGGATAAGCGGATATTTCTGCAACCATATATGCTTCAAATAAAGCTAATTTACTGACTCAATAATGGCCTCCATAAGCAGCTATGCAGCTGATGTCAAAGCAGGCGTTAAACTCAAAAGGAGAAAAATGGATAAAAAATCAACACAACATAAGCTAAAAAAACACTGCATCAAACAGCTCAAAAAGGTGTAGTTGTCTTTTCTAATAAATAGGTTCTAACTATTGGAAATTTTACGAACGAAATTGCTGTGAAGGTCAACTAGTCAGTTTCGGCTATTTAATTTCACAGTTTAATGTGGCAACACTGGCCAAGTGATACAGTTCTAAAAGGTTTAAAACCCTGAAACAACAAAGAGAAGAATTTCACAGCATTCATTCATAAACAGCCGAAAGATGGGTCCAGGCTGCAAAACATGTTTTATTAGATGTCCTCGATGCTTTAAACGAGAGAAAAAATATGAATGTAGGCGCGTTTAAAGCTCTGTTTTCCCTTATCTAAGAAACTTGGGAAATGTTTTATATCCTAATTTGCATCGGCCCCAACGACATACAGAGCCTATTATACGACATAAGATTTATCTCAGTTTTTATTCACTGTTTTTTATCATGGTTATATCTCTGCATGTTAATTAATATTTTTGTATTTGATCGTAGCCCTAGTTTCGTTTATTTTTATTGTTCTTTCCATTGAATAATCTTCTGTTTTTTACTATATTATCCCCATAAGCCTCGTTTATCTCCTATTTTTACCATTCACTACCGAAAGAGCCTGTCGGAAAACGAGCACGAAAAAGAACAAAATACGTAGCGTATTCTGTTTTATGAGGACAAGGGAAAAATAGTTTGCTCATTCTTAAAATATAGGCCCCTTTCCCTCCCTCACATGCAAAAAAAGAAAACTTCTTGAGATTCCCGAGTCAATCCTCCCACTGTGAGACAAAACACCATAATACATGCATATAATTCTTCACCTTTCAAGAACTTACGGCAGGCGTGCTACTATGCCTGGGTCAAGAATTTTGAAGTGCCAAAACCCATCAAGACTAGAGTTTATTTCTCACATGAGCCTGAATGATAGTAATCCCTTGAAAAAATCCATTATATTTGAGGTGTTTCCACTTTTGAGTTTATGACGGCTTATATTTACCAAGCTGCGATGTTCTGGTTTACTGTGTTTGGCTGTACTGCTTGTCCTAAATGGTGGGATGGGTAAGAAAGGTCAATACCTCATTCAAGTGCTTACCTGTCCAAATTACTAAAGTTGAAAAAAGTTTTTTTTATCAAATAATTACTTTATATATATATATATATATATATATATATATATATATATATATATATATATATATATATATATATATATATATATATATATATATATATATACAGTTTGGGACGGGAGTCAGTGGCGTGACTCTGTAAGCTTAGTCAGAGTCGACCCAGCTTTAAATGGGTACCTGGAGAAATCTGGGGAAGGTAAACAGGAAGGGTGTGCGAAAGCACAGGATGGTTGGCCCCCAACCCCCCATTGCACTTCCTGGCTGAAGGGCCAAGAAACGGAGATCAGCACCACCGCTAGGGACTGTAAAGTCTAATGCCGTATCCTTTACCTTTACCTTTTATATATATATATATATATATATATATATATATATATATATATATATATATATATATATATATATATATATATATATATATATATATATATATATAATGCTATAATGAGATATAATATTTGCCTTTAGAAAAAATGATAAAAAACCATGCTTTCGTTTGAGCATCCCAATACCAACCGACTGATTTCTTATCTCGTTTCCGGAGAAAAATATGTCATTCGCTCCGTAGGATCTATTCTATAGCATCACACAAGGCCGTATCCAGGGGGAGTACGAAGTTTGGCCCCCCCCACAAAAATATGACTCATAAAAACACAGCAATTATGCATACAAACAAATTTTTGATGCGACTTCAGAATTTTTTGTGTACCCCCCCCAAAAAAAAAATCCCGGATACTCTATTGGCATCACATACGGTTTTCGGATTAGTTACTGGGTACTTCTAACCAACACTATCACCTATATATAGGAGACAAAACTTAGACAATTAAGCAGCTCACCTGTAAATGAGATCACAAACAGGCGACGGCCATACACCATATTTCTCTAATTGAAGTTTGCTAGTTCTATAAGCACAAGGACCAAGCCACGCAATGGGCACTGCATTCTTTTCCACCCAGCAAGAAATATTTCGTAACGAACTATAGAGTAGCTGAAAGTGAAAAAAAAGTCGAATCATAAATGCCACACAATCTTATATTTTTGCCACGCGATCAGTTTTACCAGATTTTTTTTTCATGCTGTAATTAGGAGACAATTCTTCAGGCCATTTGGCCAATTTTTTGAAACCCTATCTATTTTTTTTCTTACAAAGATAACTGCCCAAAAAAAATATTGTTTGCTTGTAAGAAAAAAAATAAATTGTTTTTTGCTTTTTTGTTATAAAACAGATTTGAAAAAGCAGACCTCTATTAGTTCAGTGTCTTAAAAGATTTAAGTGATCCAGTTCCCTTTCAACCTCTAAAAGACACTGTCCCTACTCACAAATTTGAATATTCGTCTCATCTTGTTATTTTACTTTATTTTTTTTTCTTTTTACGCTAAATATTCTAAAAGCTTTAACTTAAAACTTATCTTTAGTTTGTTGCATATTTATATTCATGTCAAGTATAGGTGTTTTTGAAGGTTCAATTTTTACTTTTATTTAGAAGTTTTTCTTGAATAGCTTTTATATTTTATTTTAATGTCAATTCATTTTTCAACTGACGTATTTTTACTCCTTCCAAATATATGGAATATTTTTATGCATTTTAAGCCTTTCTTTTACTTAAAGGAAAAAATGTTTTGCAATTTATATTTTATGGGAATTTAAATATGTAATCTAAATTTCAAACGACTCGGAGTTCTTGCGCAATATTTTTTTTTGATATTCTCTTGTTAAGTCTAGGAATTTAATGTTTCAGACTTTTTTTTAGATATTATGTTTTTCATTTTTCAAAGAGCGTCATATAAACAAAAATGGATTTTAAGAAATTCAAGTCCTCACACTTAAACTCAAAGATATAGGCACGTTGTACCTTTCTTGATTCAAGATACCATCTCAGCAATATTTTAAGTTAAAGAATCAAAACACACAAACAATATAAGGACATACACAAAAAACACAATAAACAAACAAAAATCATAAAATAAATGAGGTAAGTCTTCCAGGCTTAGGACAATATGCACTGCATAATCTATATAACGCGTTATATTCTTATTTAACTATTAAACTATTGGATATTTGGAAGGAGAAGGCGGCCTGATCTAATCATATTCCAAACCGATTTTCTGCTTCAGTTTTAATAGTAGTTAAAACGTCCTGATTGTTATTGGAATAACAATGAAATACCAAATTTACCAAAGCCCAAATTTACAAAATTCTGACAAATTTATCGAATTTACCAAAATGCCAAATTTATCTAAGACTAAAAAAAGTAAAATAATAGCTATTACAGGGTAGATTTGAGGGTTCTTGAAAGTTTAGATTCTTGAAAGTTTCCTCTCTGATTTGTTGCCATAGAGAAAGCATACATAATAGGCTGTATCATGTATTTACACAACACTTAAATTGAAAAATATGGGCGCTTTGTACCTTTTTTGATTCAAGATACTGTCTCAGCAAAGTTTTAAGTTAAAAGAATACAAAAAAAACTTACAGACATGCACAAAATCACACGCAAAAAAAAATTAAATAATATACGTCTTCTAGGCTTATGAAGAAAGGAGTATAATTTGGTTGTTGTTGGGAGGCGAGTCATTGATTACTATTTGTGTTACTAAGTTGTGTGTGCTATCAAATATTAGATTATAAGATCTGATTTGGTTTATAGTAATACATTAATTTAAAAAACTTTTCCACAAAACAAGTTTCTCGAAGAAAAGTAAAGAGCTCCATTAAGCCAAGAATGAGCAAAAATGAAGTCACTAATCTTCCAAGCGTAAAACTACCACAAATCATTATCTATAAACAAATGAAACACACAAAAAAAAACCCCAGAAATTACAATAAATAGCCAAGTCAAACTCAAAATGAGCAAAATTAACAGAGTAGGGCTGATAACCCCCAAGCCTTCTCAAAACCAGAACACAATTTGCGCTTTACTGGAAAAAAACAGCAAAAAACAAATGACCGTGGATTGTCAGTTTAGTTGGCATATACTGATATTTATTCCTTAAAAGTTTTGATAATTTTTATTTATGAAAGTATGAAGTGTGAAAGCATTCCAAACATATTTTGTATATGTTATCATATTTTCCTCTCAATGCTCTTAGCCCTATGAGTAGTATCAATAGAAAGTAATAGTAGCAGTAAATGCCTCAGTACCAGTGGTATTAGCAGTAGCGCGCACATATTGCCTTTTGGTGACATGATCTTCCCCTTTAAGTATTCTCTGAAAGTATCAACTTAATAACCAAATCAACGCTTCAGATACGTTATTTTGACAATGTGCATGCGCATAGCGTCTTTTGATTTAGTTCAAGTTTCCCCTCAATACTGTAAATGGAGTAGTGTGGCAGTAGTAGTTTGTAGTAGTACTGATAGCATGCAAATTTTGACTTTTTGATCACCTCCCTTTTCATTTCCTGAATTTCCAAATTAATATACTCAGTTATTCCCGTGTTGTACCATTTTGACAATCCGTATACACATAGCGTGTTTTGATTTATTTCAACCCTCCCCTCAACATTCTCGGAAAGGCTCACCTGAATACCCTTCATCTCCTAGGAAAGTAAAGTTCAAACATGCACACGTTTCTCAATAACATATACTATGTGTAAACAATGAACGAATTGCCTAACTTACAGTCCTTGTCCCGAGGACTGTGGGGAGGTTAACATTCCCAATACTGGACCTTTCATGCTGAGTGAAGTAGCTCTCTTAAAATTTCAATCGGATATATTTTGGGGAATGATCGGATTGGGGAGGGGGGGGGCTGAGATCCCTCGATTCAATTTTGACTCTTAAAAGTTAACTCTTAATTATGTTTTAAATGTTTTGACTTTAATAAATAAAACACATTATTTAAACTTTGAGGAATAAATATCAGTATATGTATACTAAACTGACAATCCACAACCATTTTTTTCAGTAAAGGGCAAATTATGTTCTGATCTTGAGAAGGTATGAGGGTCGCCAAAGACTTAATTTCCAGACCTTTCAACTACGCTGAACAAAATGGTTATCTCAAAATTTTGATTTGTGGTGTTTTGAAAACTGATGGGCGGGGGGGGGGGGCTTGTTGCCCTTCAATAACTTTTGACCAATAAAAACGGCACTAGCCCTTTCAATATCCAATGGAATGAGCCTTTTCTGAAGTTTCTACGACAAAAAATGGCCATCTCAAAATTTTTTTCAGATACATTTAAAAAAAACAGGTTTGGGGGGGTGTTATCCACCCTCCAATAATTTTCAATTTTAAAAAGAACACTAGAACTTCTGATTACCAATCCAATGAGCGCCCTCCGAAGTTTGTACCAACACCCTTTCAATGTATATACCTTATATGCCCCCAGGGCATAACTTACAACCCTTGCCTTGGGGGCTATGTGGGGGGAGGGGATTTTCATTTTCACAGACATAATTTTCGGACCTTTCAATTACGTTGAACAAAATGGATATCTCAAATTTTGATTGGACGTACTCTGGAAAATGGTGGGCGTAGGAGGGGGGTTAGTTACCATCCAATCACTTTCGACAGTTAAAAAGGGCAATACCCCTTTCAATTCCCAATCGAAAGAGCATTTTCGAAGCTTCTATGACAACAAATGGCCATTTCAAAGCTTCTATCAGATACATTTCGGGAAAATACGAGGTATGGGGGTGGTATCCACTCTACCATCCACCTAATCTCAAAAACCTCAGATTACCAATCCAATAAACCCCTTCCGTAGTTTATCCAATCACCCTTTCTATATAAGCCTTATCTGCTCCAAGGGCATAACTTACAACCCTTGCCCTCGGGCTGTAGGGGGGACATCATCCTCAAATACATAGTTTCCAGTCCTTTCAACTATGTTGAACAAAATGGCCATCTAAAAATTTTGATTTGATGTATTTGGGGAAATGGTGGGCACGGGAAGGGTGTTAGTTGCCCTCCAATCACTTTCGACTATTAAAAAGGGCACTAGCTCTTCTAATTTTCAATCGAATGAGCCCTTTTCGATGTTCCTACGACAAATCCTTCGATACGAAGTGCCCTTGTCTAAAACCAAAAAAAAAAAATAAATACATTGTGCCCACATTGCTCTTTACTTAGGCAGCGTCATGGCGATGCCTATGAAACCTTATATGCCCCCATCCTCAAAGACATTATTTATGGACCTTCCAGTAACGTTTAAAAAAAATAGATATCTCAAATTTTGGTTGTATATTTTTGGGAATTGATGGGCGTGAGGGGGTTTTGTTGCCCTTCAATCGATTTCGACCAACAAAAGGGCACTAGCCCTTTCGATTTTCAATCAAATACACTTTTTTTTGAAGTTTCAACGACAACAAATGACCATCTCAAAATTTGTATCAGATGTATTTAGGGAAAATGCGAGGTTTGGGGCGGGGGTATCCACCCTTTGACCACTTTCAATCTTAAAAAGAACAGAACTTCTGATTACCAATCAAATGAGGCCCCTCCAAAGCTTGTACTATCACCCATTCTATATAAGCCTTATATGCCCCAAGGGCACAACTCACAATCCTTGTCGTGATGGCTCTGAAGGTGGGGTTGCTATCCTCAAAGATAGAATTTCTGGACCTCATAACTACGTTGAACAAAATGGCTAACTCAAAATTTTGACTGGATGTGTTTGGAGAAATGGTGGGCGTCGGGGGGGGGTTCAGTTGCCCTCCAATCACTCTCGACTGTTATAAAGGGCACTAGCCCTTTCAACTTCCAAACGAATGAACTCTTTTTGAAGTTTTTACGACAATAATTGGCCATCTCAAAATTTCTATTAGATGCACTTTAGGAAAGTACAAGGTGTGGGGGGGGGTATCCTCCGATTACTCTCAATATTAAACAGGGCACTAGACCTTCTGATCACCAATCCAATGAGCCCTCTCCGAATTTTACACAATCATCCTTTCGATATATACCTTATATGCCTCCAGGGCATAACTTAAAACCCTTGCCCATTGAGCTGTGGGAGATTTGTCATCATTAAAGACATAATTTACAGATCTTTCAATTACGTTGAACAACATAGCTATCTCAAAATTTTTTATCGGATGAGTTTGGGGAAATGATGAGCGTGAGAGGAGGGGTTAGTTGCCCTCCAGTCACTTTTGACTTTTAAAAAGGGCACCTAGCCATTTCAATCCACAATCGAATGAGCCTTCTTGAAGTTTCTACGACAACAAATAGTCATCTCAAACTTTCTATCAGATGTATTTTGGGAAAATACAAGGTACAGGGGGGGGGGGTATCCCCCCTCCCATCACTCTGAATCTCAATAAGAACACTAAATTTTCTGATTAGCAATCCAATGAGCCCCTTCCGAAGTTTATACGGTGACCCTTTCTATATAAACCTTATATGCCCCCAGGGCCTAACTTACAACCCTTGCCCAGGGGGCTTTGGTGGAGGGGGGGGGGGTGCCATCCTCAAAGAAACAATTTCAACTCCTTTCAACTACGTTGTACAAAATGGTAATCTCAAAATTTTGATTTAATGTGTTTGGGAAAATGGAAGGCGTGGGAGGGGGGTAATCTCCCTCATGATTTAGCTACTTTATGATTTAGTTATTTATCTTGTGACACATTGTGAGTCTTATCTAAGAATTGTGATCTTGTGCGTGTGTTAAAGAATATACCTCTGACTCTATTTACATATACATTATTCATGCATATTTCACTTATTCAAGCAAAACTATCAAACAGCGCGACATTTATTTTATCTAAAATTTATCTAAACATATTTGTGAAAATAACTACCTGTATTCCATGGTCTGTTAAGAATTTAGGTGAAAAACTAATTGAAGAGATCCCTTCTGGACTTTGACTTATTATTATCTTGCCGCCATTTGAAACAAACCAATCCGGAACATTGATGCACGGCGAATAGGACAGTGAGTCCGAAATTTGAGGTAGCTAAAAACAGAAAATATTTGAAACAAATCAATCAGGAACGTTGATTCACGCGAATAGGAGAGGGAGTCTGAAATTAAAGGTAGCTCAAAACGGAGAATATTTGAAACAAATCAATCAGGAACGTTGATGCACGCGAATAGGACAGGGAGTCCGAAATTTGAGGCAGCTAAAAACAGAAAATATTTGAAACAAATCAATCAGGAACGTTGATGCACGCGAATAGGACAGGGAGTCTGAAATTAAAGGTAGCTAAAAACGTAGAATATTTGAAACATACCAATCAGGAACATTTATGCACGGCAAATAGGACAGGAAGTACGAAATTTGAGGTAGCTAAAAACAGAAAATATTTGAAACAAATCAATCAGGAACGTTGATTCACGCGAATAGGAGAGGGAGTCTGAAATTAAAGGTAGCTCAAAACGGAGAATATTTGAAACAAATCAATCAGGAACGTTGATGCACGCGAATAGGACAGGGAGTCCGAAATTTGAGGCAGCTAAAAACAGAAAATATTTGAAACAAATCAATCAGGAACGTTGATGCACGCGAATAGGACAGGGAGTCTGAAATTAAAGGTAGCTAAAAACGGAGAATATTTGAAACATACCAATCAGGAACATTTATGCACGGCAAATAGGACAGGAAGTACGAAATTTGAGATAACTAAAAACAGAGAATATTTGAAACAAACCAATCAGAAACATTGATATACGGCAAATAGAACAGAGACTTCGAAATTTAAAGTAGATAAAGAAAGAAGATAGGATTTAGGAGGGAGAACGTTATATATGAATTTTTTCTTCTTTTTTCTTTTTATTCTCTTGACCAGAAGAGAAACAACAGTTTGTGAGGACACTCCTGTTAAGGAGGAAACAACATCAAAAGAGTTTGAAAGGAAAAAATAAATGATTTGAAGTTAAAAGCTGTAAAAATAATGATTTGAAGTAAAAATAAATGCGCGAGAAATGTGAAAGAAACAAAAATATATTCTGTTTTTCTACTTTTGTCTCTTTTATTGGAATGAAAATCCTAGCCTTTTGCCGATTCCTATTTAACTATTGACAACACCCATGGTCAAATACTTTATAGCCCCCTTTTTAGAACTAACTTATGCCAATGATCAAAAAGTATTAAAGCAATTGGCTCAATGTGGTCGAGGGGCTGGCCAAGTTAAAGGAAATATCAGTAAAAAATTTAACTCCAAATTATTCTAGGAATTAAATGGTGTATTCAGTTCTCTTTGCGAAGGGATTACCGACCTTGTGATTAATGATGAAGTAGAGCTGCTTAGAATTTTTCTAGGGCGTGTCTATTGATTTATAAATATTAAAATTATGAAATGGTCTCAAGTTACAATTTTTAATGAAGAAACGATGTAGAGCACTTAATTGTTTCCCCAAATATGAGGAGGAAAAGAGTGGCTCTAATTCACGATAATGTGAGGGGTAATAGAGCCAAAATTTATTTTTCAAATCTAGGTCCGGGCAACTCCGTTGTTTTGTCGATTTTATTCAATGACAATAATGAATAAAAAGGCTTTTACAAATGGAAATAAAAATAGCGAAACCATTGAAAATGCTCAATTGCTTTCCTAAATACAAGGGGGAGTCAGTGGCACAAATTAACAAAAATGCAAAGGGAATGTATTATTAAAAATTTAAGGAGGAGCGACTGTGTTATTTTTTCGATTTTATTTTAATGAAATTAGCGAAAAAGGTATTTTTAATTGAAAATACCCTTAAAGTATTTTTCAAAATCTTGAGGAGGAGAGGCAAAAAGAATCAGAGGACAATGGACCCTTACAACATCCTCAATTGACATATTTGGAGGACACTGTCTAATTTAGAAAGTTCGAACACAGAAATAGAAGAATTTTTGAAATTTCTCCTCGGGAGGAAGTTTGAAGCTCCACTATTGATTACAACAATACTATTTTACAATACGATTAACAACAATACTTTCGAATTTGGATATAAAACGATAAATTTGTCACTGTTATTAGGCTGGATGACTCCAGGATATAAATAATAATTCTACGCTAATACTTTGAAACTTAGATCACTCAAGTCAACGGTCATCGGTGATCAGCGGCATTTAGCATAAACTGATCAAGCGATTAAATAATACGAAGAAATTTCCAAAACCAATAGTATTATTAAATGAAATCTGTCACTTTACTTTTACAGATCCCTTTATAACACTACAAGGGTTAGTACGTTGGCGCAATGACTCTAAGATTAAAGACACCTTGGGTGTAAATGATTATCAACATAAATAAAAAACACCACTTCCCTATACAAAACAACAAGGGTTAGTATGTTTTCACAATCTCTACAACCAAGGTGAAAAAAAAGACATTGGATTAAAACGATAATTAAATGAAGAACGTTACTTTTAAAGATCTCTTTAATACTCAACAAGGGTTAGCACATTGTCATAATGACTTTAAGTTTGAAACAAACCTTGGATTTAAATTATTATCAACAGAAATTAAAAACGTCATTTAAAAGAATGCCTAGACTATACAACAGGGGTTAGTAGGTTGTTACAATCTCTGCAACCAAAATGAAAAAAAGACAATCAATTAAAATGATCATAAAATGGGAGACATCATTAATTAAATAAGTTGACACAATTTCTACTACTAATGAAAAAAGAAGTTGGATTAAAAGATCATTAAATAAAAAACGTTACTTTTTAAGATCCCTTTAACACAACAAGGATTATTTCGTTGTCACAATCATTCAAGTAGGATTGAAAAAGACCTTGAATTTAAATGATTGTCGACAAAATATTACTTCAAAAAATGGCTATTCGACGCAACGAGGGTTAGTAGGTTGTCACAATCTCTACAACAGAAATGGAAAAAAAAATGTTGGATTAAAATGATCACTACATGAAAAATGTCAGTTTTGCAGATCCCTTTATAACACAACAAAGGTTAGCACGTTGTCACAATCACTCTACCTAACATTGAAAAAGAACATGGGTTCAAATGATTAGCAATACAAGATAAAAACGTCACTTTGAAAAAATGACACAACAAGGGTTAGCAGGTTGTCACAATCTTTACAATCAACATGAAGAATCTTGAATTTATTCAATTTGTAAGGTTACTGCTCCAAATTAGCTCTGCATATTTTCAATCGACTTTACTTAAAGTTGAAATAATTAGTTTACCGATCCCTTTCCCTCTTAAAATGAATTCAAAATCAAAGGAAACCAATGTCTCTGAAGTTGCATTATTTTTCTACGTTGCGAAGCAATATTTATTTGCTTATTACAGCCTTGACAACTAATAAGAAAACAGGCTTGTATTTTATTTGTTTTTTTTTATGCTAGTACTTTCAATTCCATGGAACTTACTGAGAATTAATCAACTGTTATTAAAACTTTACAATCTAATAACCATAAAAAGCACTTGAAAAGGGATTTTTATTGAAAACCTTCAAATGTCGTTTCACAAGAGCAAAAATGGACACCATGACAACAAAATAAGTAAGAACCAATCTTTCAGTGCAGGGTTGCCTGAAATACTGAACAACTTCCATAGAAGACAAAGAAGAAGAAGGACAATTCAAATGTTTATTAGACATCAATGCTTATGGGTTTTCAAGAGCACATATAGAGCTGTAACAAAATTGAAATTTACACGATAACAAATAAAATAAAATAAAAGAAGGCCAAATAGTAATTGTATGTATGTCTTTAGCTCCTGACAGAAGAAGATTAGTCTCCGGTTTGAACAAAGAATATACATTTTAAAAAACATACAAGGCTAACATTCCTTGAGCAAATTTTTGGATTTTCTCTTGCAGTACTACGATTTTAATGTTTTATCGCAAGACGACAATTTTTCTACCATTTAATACCAAAATTCAAGTTTATTCATCAACTGAATGGAATTTGGAACTTAAGCTTGCCATTTTTAAGGGCGAAAATTGATTAGAAAAAAAACAACTTTTGTGAAGTTTAGATACTTCTTTAAGAAAAAGTCTAAGTATCTTGTACTTTCGGTGCCAGATGAAGCTGCACACATGTCGCAAAATTTAAAGTTTTCATGGGTACATTAGCCTTAAAGGACAAAATAGATTTAGTAAACAAGAGGTTAACAGACAAGGCATACAATTTGGAAATCCAATGACAACGATGGTTCAGTAGTATATTAGAGTCATAAATAACGATCCTGGTTGAACTTCGCTGAAGTAAGGATGCTGAGACTGTTTTAAAAAAATTCATTTTAAGTTTCATCGGTCTTATGTTGTTGTAAGTTTTACTTCTTTTATATATTTATGTTTTGCTGAGAAAGGACATAGGGCCGAAATATTCATTAAATTTAGATTTCCACTGTCTTACGATAAGAATTCCATATTGTTCTTCTTGTTTTTAATTTTTATAGAAGAGCCTACACTAAGTGAAAAAAAAAATGTTGGATTAAAAGTGAAAATTGACGTGAAAACGCAGAACACAGTGACATTAACTGCTTAACCCAATCCCAAGTGAGTGGCGTTAATGGCTTAACTTACAGCTCTTTCCCCAGGGGCTGTAGGGGTCATGTCATCCCCAGAGGCATTAGCTTTTAGACCTCTATACTATGTTGATCAAAATGGCCATATCAAAATTTTGCTCGAATGTCTTTGGGGAAAAAGAAACATGGGAAGGGACGTGGTTGTCCATCAATCATTTTTTTTCACTTTTAAAAAGCCACTACAAGTTTTAGATTCCCAATCAAAGGAGACCTTTCCGAAGTTTGGGAATATTTCCTTAAATTTAATGTTCTTTTGCTTGTAAATTTACAACGGCTTACATTTATTAATGATAACTTTGCATGGATTTTGACATTTTCGATTTGCTTGATCTTGACAAGGTCAAGACCTTGTTCAACTGCTTGTTTATCTCAATTGCTAAAGCAGGAAAAAAAAGGTCCTTTCTTCTTATTCCGTTTTCTTTTTTTCTAACCAATTAATTACTTCTAACACATTATACAACTTAAGTGCATTAACAGCAACTTAGTAAATTGCCAAAAAAAACCTGAAAACCAGACGAGGTCCAATTTCAAACGAAATTAATAAGTATTCTGAATTTTATACATTTTGACCATTAGGATTACGCGAAATATGCGAGTAAAAAATATATAAGCAAGGCCGTATCCAGAATTATTTTCGGGAAGGAAGCTGTTCTTTTTTGTTGGATTTTACAAAAAAAAACTTACAACAATACATTAAAAATTTGTTTATATGCATTTTGTTACGCTTTTGCGAGTCGGATAAAAATTTCAGGGGGGTTCAGACTCCTCCCGCTGGATGCTTTATATTATATGCCTTATTTATATGATTATATACTTTTTCTTTGGGCATCAGCGCTTTTTCGCATTTACCTTCAGTTAAAATTCATATTAAACATTCTTAAGTGCACATAAAACCTTCAAAACAGATTGTAAAACTTTAATTTATTTTTTTCTGACAAGGGGCCCCTCCCTTTTCTTCTCAGCGTAATGAAGTCTCTTTCATATCTATTTTTTAACGCTAATTTAAACTCATTATAAACTGCCTTTACTTGTGATAAACAAATGCTAGCAAAATTTATTCACGGATTATTAAACTATACTTTTTTCAAATTATATGATGGTGCTGACGGACTTATTTCCCCCAAAAAACACATAAAATTGTCGTATTGGAGTCCAAAAAAAGAGAGAGAGAAAAATAGAGAATTAATAAAACAAATATAAGAAAGCACAGCAGATTTATACAAAGCACTGAGAACAAAACAACTCAATTGATGCAGAAAATAGCGAAAATAAGGGATCAAGCGCGTGCGCGCCAACCAACGACTGCGGATAAAGGGTGCGCAATCCCGTAGTGAGGGATGAGTCGTCTTTTCTTGCTCCATAGTGGCACACTCAGGAGAAAACTTGGCGTATCGAATAAAACACGTCATGATATACAGCGTCAACCAACGACTGCGGATAAAGGGTCCGCAATCGTGCAATGAGAGATAAGTCGTCCTTCTTTGCTCCACAGTGGCACACCCAGCAGAAAACTTGGCGTATCGGAAAAACACATCCTGATATACTTTCTATCGTTTTAATAGGAATATTCCTAATCGGTAAGAGAGCAAAAACGTTAGGCATAGCAAAAGCACGGTATACTGTCAGGGCTGTCAATTTTTTTAAGGAGTGTGTCATATTTTTCCGAAAATGTGCTTTTTGTGTCATCTCAGATTTCATAATGCGTCACAAAATGTGTCATATTTTTTGCTACAAGTGATATCATATTTAATTGTAAAATTTTTATTTTGAGTTTTGAATATATAATCTTTTCCAAATCAGTTCAAAAAGGAGCAAACTTAACCTTAAACTATTATCTTGGGATCGAGACGTTTTTATGACGTCATGAAAGTAATAGGAACATTCGATTCAATTAATGTTACACAGTATGAATTTGTGTCTGGGCAGCCAACGAGGCAAGTTTACACTTATAAAAGTTTTAGGGACAATCAATTCCGACACTGAATTAGACTTTTTGCATGATGTCGTAATCGTAATCGGTTAAGCTTTAGTTGACACCTTCGAAAATGGAAAAATACAAGACCACAGTATGAGGTTTTTAGTTTGCGAGCATAAAACTTGTCCGAGACCTGGATTCAATCGAGAAGAAATTCGTAAAAATGAAGTATAACGCCTGAACACGCTTCTTTTTGTTTTGACATGCTTTGTGCCTACTTTTCTTCTCTTGGTACAGTATGTCACTTTGAATCGGCAATCGGAACTTAGTTCCCAGAAAAAAAACAGTTCCAACTATCTGTCTATCAAGTTAAGCTTGGCTTGGTTCAAGCTTAGCTTCAACCAACAATACTTCTAAGCCGTCTTCCTGTCTTAATGGCTACAATCGCACTTGTAATGGACCTAGAGGCCGAGGAAAAATGTAAGCTAAAATCAATCTCATGTTTGCAGTAAAAATTACAGATAAATTTCAGATATATAAGCACTGAACAACTTGATACCCGCTCACACACAGACCCCTTCCCCAGAACTTCAAGTATATTCAACCCTGGCTATATCTAGGGCTCATTGGTCTCTTCTTCTTTCTCCTTGTAGCAGGCCATAAGATTCTTCCGTATATCGGAAGGAATTTCCCAGTCGTGCACGGTTCCTGAGGCACGAGAGACCAGCTGCTTTGCATGCATCAGTGAGTCTATCGTGTCGAGAAGTAGACTGTTCCTGAGTTTCATTTTTATATTTGATAAAACTGAAAATTGGCGTTCTGCAGCTGCACTGGAATGCGGAAGAGCACACAGATTTAGTATGAAAAGGGACAGCTCTTCGAACTGTGGCTTGCCTTGAGCATCTTTCGTATTCATTAACGTCTTCCAAAACATCGAAGGAGACATTTCAGTTCCCATGGTTCTGATAATCTCATCCCTGTGCTCACTCATAAAGATCCACTGAGTTTCTATTACATTCCTTGACCTTTCTACTTCACCTTCATATTTCCCAAATAAGCTGCTGAACTGACCAGTCAGTCCAACTAGAGTGTCAACTTTTCCGCTCAAAGCAGTCACTGGGTCTAAACAAGCCAGAGCTTTTAAAGTGGTATCAGAATAATCAATTCATTTCCTCATTTGTTTGATAACTTCTACAAGGAAGTTCAGGCAGTTCAAACTGTTTGAGATCATTCGAGGGTATCACATCCTTGTATTTCAGCACGTGTATTTCGGTATTTGGACCAAAAGAAATCTCGGAGATTTCCTTAAAACAGCCTGAGACCATGGGTATGACAAAAGCATCATCATTCTCTAAGATATCAATTTTGACAAAAGCTTCATGATAGACTTCATGGTCGCCCTTGAGATCGAAAGGAGCTTGTGAAGGCGAGTGTCACTACTCTGGAACTCCAAGTTCAAGCAACTGATCTTGTTGACCTTTTTCATCCTTTTTAAGTGAAACAAGGTAAGGTTAGAATGAAGTAATCTTGTCAGAAAATAGAAGTATGTTCAGTTAGAAATTTTGAAGCTATATTTATTTACTCAATATGTAAGCCATTCAACTAGCTTCAGTCTAGTATTTTTGTCATATTTGTTGGTGCCTTTTTAAGCCAGATGGATTATTCTGAAGGAAAGACTTCTCTAGAAACTTGTAATCTTATCCAAGGACGGATACCCCTCCTGTACTCTTAAAAATGTGAGTTCCTTCTTATGCATACAGCTTTGGTAAACTTCACGCTGTTTACTTTTTACTATTAAGTACGTACCAGTTGGCTACATCACATACTCTATCAAGCAGCCAATTAAGTTCAGATATTCAACGTGCATTTTGATTTGAAATTTGTACTATGACTGTTTCCTTCTCGTGGTTTAAACTTTAGATATGGTGACGGCATTTGTCCTGAATTCTGCACTTTTTGCGTACTACTATCACCGTTAGGTAAAGCTATTCCTCTCCGTTAATTTGTAGCTTTTCTGGAGGTAGAAAACTGAAATTTTACTTTTCTTTTATTACCATTTAAAAAACAAGACTTGGATGACAAAATTGTGTCATTTTTTTGAAAAATGTGTCATTTTCGTCGATTGTTTCATTTTTTATCGAAAAATGTGTCATTTGCGTCGATCGTGTCATCATTTCGACTGAATGTGTCATTTTGTCACGCAGCATCAAATTGTGTCATTTTGACACAAAATGTGTCAATTTGGCAGCCTAGTATACTCTAGCTAGGATGAGTCTGTTATACCGCGTCTTGCGTCATACAAGGACACCATAAGGTTTGCGTAATATTTCACTCAGCTGCTGTCGTATGAGCTAACGGGTAGATTTTAGGTTAACACCAATAAGAAAGCCGAGGTAACCAATCATAGGTAAAATTTCGACAATCTATCCGTCCAATTGGACATTTTTTATATTGCCGCCATGATGACCGAAAACAATAGTTTCGGTTTTTGAAGCATTTAAAGAAAAACTGATTTTCTTATACTCAGCACTCAGGATAGAATGTTTCTTCAACAGAAGACATAGACCCAAGAAGATTCAATATGTCATCCACATAGTTTCGATCGAACATAACCATCATACGTGGGTACTTTGCAGCAAACGTAACCTCCAATACATGTTTTTGATTATAAGTGGAATGTAATTGTTCCGTCTTTGCATATGTTTCTTCGAAATTATAAAACAGTTTCACCTTGTGGAAAACTACAATATTTTTGGAATTTTACAAAAACTGGAATTTTTACGTTTGTTTTTGTCTTTTATTTATATCCAATAGCCTTTTCAGGATGGACACCCCTATAGGCATCCCTGACCGGCCTTAGGATGTTTAAAGTATAGAAAATTCAAAAAAGGCACTTCACATCTTCATATTTGCCTGCGTTAATTTTGGTGGGTTTTCTTAAGAAAGAAATGGCTTAAACAAATGAGAAAAGGGACTGAAAACTAGTTAAATATTTTTTTTTCAAATTGAGAAGAGGGTAAGATAGGGAAAGAGAGAAGTTACTAAAAGGGCAATAAAAACGATGCCCTAAAACTATTCTTTCCTGTATTCTAACCCCTTTCTAGCTCCAAAAATATCCTTTAATTAAGTTGTCGTGTGAACTCATCTGCACAAACATGCCCATTTACACCACTACATTTACCCATACATGTATATAGACAACCCTTGTCTTTGATGTATATTAAATAAAAAAAACAAGTTTTTTTAAAGGGAAGTAAGGAGCGACGTTAAAATTTAAAGCGAACACGCAAGGGGTCACGCAAGGGAGTGTATTGTTTATGTTTTTTTGTTTTTTGTTGATCTCGGTATATGGTCTCATTCTCCATAACTTCTTATTCTCCATATTGTTTCTTTTTTTTTCTTTGAATTTAGCACAGCCTCGCAAGCTTCGCTTATGTTGTGCTATTGATTAAGAAATGTTTTTTTCTAATAAAATTGTTCTACTACTACTACTACTACTACTACTACTAACAGAAATTACTTTGTATATGAAAGGGCTTCTTCCTCATCAACACCCCGCTCTTTACGCTAAAGTTTGACTCTTTCTCTTAATTCTACTTTTTAAAACAGTAAAAAACTTTAGCGTAAAGAGCAGGGCGTTGATGAGGAAGCAGCCCTTTCATATACGAAGTAATAACCATTTCCCAATAACCATTACTATATGTAAGCACTGGTCAAAGTTTGTAACTTATAGCCCCTCTACGGGGACAGTGGGGAAGTAAGTCGTCCCCAAAGATATAGTTATAAGGTTTTTCGACTACGTTGAATAAAAGGGCAATCTCAGAATTTTGATCCGTTGACTTTGGGAACATAATTAGCGTGGGAGGGGGTCTAGGTGCCCTCCAATTTTTTTTAGTCACTTAAAAAGGGCACTAGAACTTTTCATTTCCGTTATAATGAGCCCTCTCACAATATTCTAGGACAACTGGGTCGATACGATCACCTCTGGGAAAAAAAATACAAAAAAAAAACAAGCAAACAAACGAATAAACACGCATCCGTGATCTGCCTTCTGGCAAAAAATGCAAAATTCCACATTTTTGTAGATAGGAGCTTGAAACTTCTACAGTAGGGTTCTCTGATACGCTGAATCTGATGGTGTGATTTTCGTTAAATTCTATGACTTTTAGGGGATGTTCCCCCTATTTTCTAAAATAACACCAATTTTCTCAGGCTCGTATGTTCTCGGGTTTTAACTTTGAAAAGAAAACCAAAAGTCATCTGTCAACTTTGTTTATGCTTGCTCTACAACTGAATTAGGTATAAAAAGATAGACAGATGCATATGATAGACCGATACATATAGATAGACATATGCTAAACAAAATATATATTGGTTTTCAATATATGCACATTTTTGGTTTCCCCTTTCTCTTCTCTTGGCCCTTAGAAATTGGGAAAGAGGGATCTCTGAGCATTCCCCTTGAGGCAGATCTCATTTATTTTCAATCCTGAGCATTTTTGGTTTTCCATCCACAATTGAACCCTCCCCTTGCCCTCGAAAATGGGGAAGAGAGGTCCTGAGCCTTCCCCTTAAGGCAGACCTATTTATTTTCGATTATGCTAGCGATATCATCAAGTAGCTGTCTGAAGGTTTTTTGACCCAATTTGCCCTACATTCCCAGAATTTTGATCACCAGCTTTCGCCAATTTCTTGAGACAGAAACTGGGAAAAAAGTTAGTTCGGAAAAGTATGTAGAGTTCTGAGATTTCAAGTGTTGTAAGATGTAGGAAAAAAAATCAGCTCCATGAGAAAAATTTGAGAAAAAACAGTTGGATTTTTACAAACATGAAAATTTTGGGAAAGTGTGAAAACTTTGAAAAAGCAGCGAAATTTCCACAGGGTTCGGCAATAAAAATTTGGCGAGTTTCGACCCAATTCACTCTTTGAAACATGAAACCCCCTTGTAGAATTGTAGAATTTGTAGAATTCTGAGAATTCATGTGTTGTAAAATCTTGGGGAAAAGGTCAGCACAATCAGAAAAATTTGAGAGAAAAATGCAGCAAAATTTTCCTAAACTTCAAAAGCAAAAAATGGTGGGTTTAAACTCAGTTCGTCCTTTCATATATGACCCTCTGAAGTAAAATATCTTTCATTTAGTGTTCGTGCCGCAAAATAGTCACACTTTTTTATAAAAATCAAAATTATACAAGCCTACAGCGCCAATCATATCTCATGTTCGTGATTTGTCTGGTTAAACATTATTGAGCTTTGCAGCATAAAACTTAGGGTTGACTAAAGACAGGCTGCAATCCGCGTCGAGTTTTTACAGTTCACGATGATAAGAGGTGATGCTTCATAGCGTCTTTCTGTTTTATTGTCATCATTAATTACTATCTGGACGTGGAACATCCCATTTAGTCGTGCAATTTGAAAATTCAAAGAATATATACAAACAATATGACAAGTTGAGAACAATTGTTGGGAACAATTCTTTAACAGTGCGGCAGCTAGTGGAAAAGACAAAAGAATTCCGTGGAGCTTATATGTGAACTTAGGGCCGCCTTCGATTTGGTCGTTCGTAAATATCTATGGCTTATATTCCGCTACCTCGGATTCCCAGCAAAATATTGTCTGCTCCTTGAAAAACTATACGAGAAAACCGAGAGCTGTATCCAAATGGAGCATGTCATTTACCGTCAAAACTGGCGCGCGACAAGGATGTGTTGTAGCCCCAGAGTTGTTTTATTGTCTCATTTACCATGTCATGTTTCGAATAACCGATCGATTGCCCTTTGGCCTTCAATTTGGAGAAAGAGTGCTGACCGACGTTGACTTCACAGGCGACCTTGCACTCCTTACTGACTCCATTAAACAGCTAATAGACGCTCTGAATCTCCTACAGAAAGAAGCTGTAAAAGTCGGGCGTTAAGTAAATTGGCTAAAAGAACAATATTGGCATTGGAACCGCCAACCAAAGGCCCCTGAATTCATTACAGCTTGAAGAGCCTAAGTTGAAGTTGTTATTGCCTTCACCTATCTTGGCTCCGTGATTTCGGATGATAGCTCCGTGGACGCGCAACTGGGCAGCTGAATCATGAAAGCTTCTTCTGTCGTCGAGACGCTTAATGCCATCTGGAGATCACATCATATTTCAAGGCACGCGAAGATGCGCATGTATAATTCATGTGTGAGTTCAGTCCTGCTCTACGCGGCTGAGACAAGAACTCTCAAAACCACAATCTAGAGCATGATAGACGCCTGCCAGACGAAACAACTCCATCAAATCGAGGGACTCTCACGGGATCATTTTGCAACTAATGAAAGGCTCCTTGCCCTTTCTCAACAAGTTCCATTTCCAACACAGTTTGTCCAAAACTCTTTGATGACTTCGACATCTTTTTCAGATGCCAATGAAAGCCCCTGCTAGAATTATGCACGACTTCGACCCCACATCTCACGGTTGGTTACGCCCGAGGGATAGACCTAGGACCAGATGGAAGGGAAGCCTTCAGAAGTAACTTAACATGACCGAGATTCCTGCTGTCAAGTCCCCCCCCCTCATAGCAGCAAATTGTTCCACCAGGAGGGGCTAAGTTACTATGCTCTCTACGCCACATGCCGCGCAGCAGGTGCATTAAGTCAATTAAGTCAAGTCAGTCAACTTTTTCGCTTCTACGATGTAAATGTGACGTCAAAACCAATGTAAAACACATACTATTTATAAAAATTTGCTTTTTGATCATCAGGTATGATTATACTGTGGCTGGGGTACAAATTATTATCGTCGCGTAAGGAAGCCGCAACAATACTGCAACGCAAGTCTTTATATAGAAAGAATACAATAAAAAGATAATTTTGGGAATAAGTGAATCATTACAACAGACATTGTTTTGTCATTTTTAAGAATTATTAAGTCTTACAACATTTCTAAGGTTTCTTAAAACTTTGTACAAATGCACTTTCAGCAAAGTTACGAGTTTAAATTTCTAAATAATTAATTTAAAGCAATTTACATGGAAAAGACATAAATGATAGCAAAGGCCTCATAAAGTAATGGTATCACGGATCAGTGGCATGAAGGTTCGATCCGACCTTTTATACGAATGAATAAAGCCAGTAAACAGTAACGACTTGAGCAGGGGACAACATTCAAAAATTAAAAATGGACTCTCAAAAGGTTTCTGAATTTCATTCCATGACTGAATATGGGCTATTTATCTAGATAATTTTTAGAACTAGCTCGTGTTGGGAAACTTCCAAAAGAAAAAAAGTATAGATTTTCCTCCAATCCCAAATGTATTTGGGAAAGTCAACTCTATTAAATGACGAATAGCTTATAATCGCTGAATTGAAAAATCAAGCTCTATAAGTTTACAGTCCGTTTTATTGTTTTTAGACGCAGATTTCGGAAAAGAAATAAGAAGATATACGGTATATTCATATTTAATTTAAGCATAACGATTAAATTAATTTCTAATTAAAAGAGAAATAATTATTGGACATAAATTTATGGTTCTAGGCGTTCATCCCCCGGTGATTACCTCCCCCACCGGAAAATACGCCCCAGCCAAAAATGTCTCCCGAAAATACCCCCGCGGTATTTTCCATGGAGGGGGTATTTTCCGGGGAGAGGGGGTATTTCCCACGGGGTATGATTTCCGGGGGGGGGGGGTAAACACCAGCCAACCAAATTTATGCAGCAAGTTAAAAAAGAAACTAAAACAATTGACTTTCTGTTAAAATATGAGAGGCATATATCATAATATAAATGCGAATCCCACGGGGAATCTAAAATGCATTGTCAGGAGATTTTTAAATAGAACTAATGTTTGGATTAGTGCCAAATCAATTCCAAAGTCACTAAAGTCTGATTATCGGAGAAATGATAAAGTAAAGTGATGATAAAGTAATTTGGTCATACCTGATGATAAAAAAGCTAATTTTGATAAATAGAATGTGTTTTCTATTGGTTTTGACATCACATTTACATTCTAGAAGCAAAAAAGTTGACTGACTTAACTTAGTTGACTTAATGCTCCTCTCGCGTGGTATGCGGCGTGGAGAACATAGCAACTTAGCTCCTCCAACTGGAACAATCTGCTGCTATAAGGGGGGCCTTGACCACAGTAATGTCGGCCAAGTTGAGGCACTTCTGAAGGCTTCCCTTCCATCTGGTCTAAGCTCTAACTTTCGGACATAACCAACCTTGGGATGAGGGGTCAAAGGCTATTAATAATTCTAGCACGGACTTTAGGTGGCATCCTAAGGAGGTGCCCAAGCCATTAAGAGTGCTGGGCAATTTGTGTTGAAAATAGAGCTTGGTGAGAAAGAGCAAGTCGCCTTTCATTAATCTCTAAATGATCCCGTCAGAGTCCCTCGATTTGACGGAGTTTTTTCATCTGGCGGTGGTTTTGACGGTTGTTTTGAGAGGTCATGTCTCAGCCGCGTAGACCAAAACTGAGCTCAAGTATAAATTATACTTGCGTATCTTCGTGCGCCTTAAAATATGGGATGATCTTCAGATGGCATTGAGCGTTCAGACAACAGAGGAAGCTTTCGTGATTCCGCTGCCGTGGATGTGAGTTTCGCATCCACGGAGAAATCACTCAGAATCATGGAGCCAAGATAGGTCAAGTTAGCAGCAACCTAACGTAGGCTTTACAAGCTGTAAGAATTCCGGGATCCAAACATGGGCTGGCGGTTCGAATGCCAATGTTTTTGTTTTTTGCCAATTTACTTTACGCCCGACTTTTGTATCTTCTTCCTGCAGGACATTCACAGCGTCCATTAGCTGTTAAATGGAGTCTAACGAGCGCAAGGTCGTCTGCAAAGTAAACTTCGGTCGGGACTCTGTCTCCAAATTGGGGGCCAAAGGGCAATCGATTGGTTATTCGAGTCATGACATTTTCTATGGTAAAGTAAAACAAGTCTGGTGCTACAACATATCATTGTCGTACGCCAGTTTTGATGGTAAATGACGTGCTCCGTTCCCCACTCATTTGGATACAACTCTCAGTTTCCTCGTGTAGTTTTTCAAAGAGCAGACAATATTAGGTTGGGAATCTGGGTTTGTGGTCGTCCTAGTTTACCTGGAAGTGCCTAAACTAGCAAAACCAGGAAAAAGAGACAGACAGACCGGCCGACAGACCGACATAATTTACGACCGCTATATGTCACTTTATAGATACCAAGTGCTATAAAAAACCTACAAACACCAAGAGCAAGAACCACAAATACAAAAAGATAGACACGGAGACACGAAAACACCCACTCAGACCGACAGGCATAGGGAGAGAGGCAAGCAAAATATTTACGACTTATTAATTTCGAATTAATACATGCCCTCAATACTAAGCAATAATTTCAAAAACAAAACATTTACTCATATATTTGTCATGAGTTGAATATTAAGTATTATAACTGTTCGCTCCTTTTATTCACTAAAAATCGAATATTTACTAATCATTTCCTGACAGGAATCTGTGGGTCATTCACCCAAAAGCATCGGATACCTGTCTGGACAGCTGGTCATGTATGTAGGTCAATGAGTCAAATTGTATAGTCTGTAGCTTTAGTTCCCAAATAAGGATGTCTGGTCTATATTGCACACATGCACACTACTACTATATATAAACAATGGGCAAAGTTCATAACTTGCCGCCCTTTCCACGGGGACTGTGGGGGAGTAAGTCGTCCTCAAAGACATAGTTACAAGATTTTTTGACCATGCTGAACAAAATGGCAATCATAAAATTTTGTTGGGTGACTTTGGGAAAACATGAGCGTGGGAGGAGGCCTAGTTGCCCTCCAATTTTTTTGTCACTTAAAAAGGGCACTAGAAATTTTAATTTCAGTTTGAATGAGCCCTCTCGCAATATTCTAAGGCACCTAGGTCGATACAATCATCCCTGGAAAAAAAAAAAAAAAAAATGATCACGCATCCGTGATCTCTCTTCTGGCAAAAATGCAAAATTTCGCATTTTTGCACATAGGAGCTTGAAACCTCAACAATAGGGTTCTCTGATACGCTGAATCTGATGGTGTGATCTTCATTAGGATTCTATGACTTTTAGGGACTGTTTTTCTCTTTATTCAAAAGTAAGGCAAATTTTCTCAGGCTCGTAAATTTTGATGGGTACGACTAATCTTGTTCAAACATATACATCTGAAATTAGCATAAAAATAAAGTTCTTTGGAGGTACCTATCGGCATCAAAAATCCCGTTTTTCAGAGATTCGGTTACTATTCATCATTCGATCTTTTTATATCTCATTCTGTTATAGAGCAAGCATAAACTAAGTTATATAGATGTCTTCTATGACTTTCCTTATATGTCAATCACAGGGGATTGTTTATGTGTGCATGCATGGATGTATATGCGCATGTTTATGTCAATCACAGGGGATTGTTTATGTGTGCATGTATGGGTGTATATGCGCGTGTTTGTGCAAATAAATGCACACAGCAATTGAATTAAAAGATATTTTGGAACTAGAAAGGGGAACTAGAATACGGAAAAGAATCGTTTTAGGGTCTGTTTTTCTTGCCCTTTTAGTGCTCTCTCTCTTTCTTTCTTACTCTCTTTTCAACTTGAAAATACAATTATGTGACCAATTTTCAGTCCCATTTCTCATTTATTTAAGCCATGCTTTTTTTTTAAGAAAACATACCAAAATTAACACAGACAAACATGAAGACCTGAAGTGCCTTTTTTGAATCTTCTGTACTTTAAACACCTTAAGGCCGGTCAAGGATGTCTATAGGGGGGGGGTCCGAAAAGGCAATTGGATATCAATAAAAGACAAAAAACCTTAGAAATTACAATTTTTGTTAAATTACAAAAATATGGCAGTTTTCTGGAAGCTGAAACTGTTTTTTTAAATCTTTATTCGAGTGCTTTCACTCAAAATTTTCAAAATTCAATACATTTTTAATTTGGAAGAAAGATATGTGGAAACTTACGAACACCTACACAGACACAGAGAGTGAGAGAGACAAAAAAAAAACCATACAAACACACAGATTCAGACATGCAAACAGACAAAGACAGACATTTGGAAAAGCAAACAACCACTCGGACACACAGGCATGGTGTGAGAGAGAGAGAAAGAGGGAGGGAGGGAGGGAAGGAGAGAGAGAGAAAGAGGGAGGGAGAGAGAGAGAGAGAATTTCCATCTCATTATGCTTGTGCGTGTGAGCGAGTGTTTTCTTTATTCCGTGTCTGTCTTTGTGTGTCTGAATCTGTGTGTTTGTATGTGTTTTTTGTCTCTTTCACTCTCTGTGCCCGTGTGTCTGAGCGGCTGTTTGAATGTATATTTCTCTGTACTTATGTGTCTAAGCGGGTGTTTTCATGTTTCCCTGTTTGTCTTTGTATGTGTGGTGTCTAGTGTTTCCTCTCTCTCTCTCTCTCCTCTCTCTCTCTGTCTATGTCCGTATGTCTGAGCGGCTGTTTGCTTCTCTCTCTCTCTCTCTCTCTCTCTCTGTGCCTGTCTGCGTGTTTATGCGTCTGACTGTATGTTTGTAACTTTAGTAGAAGCCTTATTAATCTATCTGAGATTCTAATATACCACCTATGAGCTCACTAGTAGTATCTGTGTTTCTGAAAAATCCTTTTATTACATCTCCGACTTTTTAATAAACCTTCTAAACGTTAGAATTGCTAGCGTACCTTAAAAATAAAGGAAGCATAACAATGTAATGCATAAAAAGTTTTTATTGAAATAACTACATGTGGAATATCATCATCAAAATAAAAATGAATGCTTTATATTCGTTCTATAAAATACTTCATTATGTATCAAAATCTTTTGATTTTGAGTCCAAAAATTTCTGAGTCCAAAATATTCTTAGCCCAAAAATTCTAATAACATTTGACTCAGAAAAATTCTAAGTTCCAAAAGATTCTAATGTCCAAAAAATTCTGAGTCCTAACCAATTCCAAGTCCAAAAAAGGGGGGCAAAAATTTTGGGAGTGGGGGATTGGAGCCCTTGGAGGTTATAGGATTGTCATATCATCGCTTAAAATGTATACGACTTTATTAATTTCAAATTAATGCACACCCCGAATACTAAGCAATATTTTCAAAAACAGAATATTTATTCATATAATTGTCATGACTTGAATAATAAGCATTAAAATAACTGGTCACTCCTTTTATTCAGTGAAGATCGAATATTTGCTAATCATCTCCTGATAGGAATATATGGGTCATTCACCCAAAAGCTTCGGATGCTTGTCTTGGAAGCTGGTCATATATGTCGGTCAATGACCTAAATTGGATATAGCCCGTAGCTTTAGTTCCCAAATAAGGATGTTCCCTCTGTATTGCATAAATGCACACTACTACTATATGTAAACAATGGGCAAAGTTCATAAGTTGCCGCCCTTCCCCCAGGGACTGTATGGGATTAAGTTGTCCTCAAAGACATAGTTATTAGATTTTTCGATAATGCTGAACAAAATGCCAATCACAAAATTTTGATCGGGCGACTTTGGGAAAACACGACCGCGGGAGGGGGCCTAGTTGCCCTCCAATTCTGTGGTCGCTTAAAAAAGGCACTAGAACTTTTAATTTCAATTAGAATGGGCCCTCTCACGATATTCCAAGACCACTGGGTCGATGCGATCATCCCTGGAAAAAACAACAACAAATGAACACGCATCGGTGATCTCTCTTCTGGCAAAAAATGCAAAATTCGCCATTTTTGCACATAGGAGCTTGAAACCTCTACAGTAGGGTTCTCTGATACGCTGAATCTGATTATGTGATTTCCATTAAACATATATATCTGAAAATAGCATAAAAATAACATTCTTTTTCAGAGTTTTCATAAATTAATAATTTGGAAGAAAGATATGTGATGACTGAATCATTCCATTGTACTTGTAATCAGAAACATGTATTCAAGGTAATGTGTTGCTGCAAAAGTGCTCAAATGTGATGGTTATGTTCTATGGAAAGTATAATTTCAGAAGGGAAAAGTAACGTCTCTACCTTTCTACAATAACAGCGTTCTTGAATCTCAAAAGAAAGCTAAATTGAGTTTAGTTTACCATGTACTTGACCTATCCTTAATAAATTATGCGGACTAAATATTGATTCTTTGTCAGTCTATGTCCTCTGTTGAAGAAACTTTCTATCCTGAGCATAAGAAAATCGGTCTTTCTTTTAATACTACAAAAAGCAAAATTGCCGTTTGGGTCGTCATGGTGGCAATGTAAAGAATGTCCAATTAGACGGACAGATTGTCAAAATTTCACTTATGATAAATTGTCTCGGCCTTCTTACTGGTGCAAACCTAAAGGTATCCCTTCACTCCTACGCAGCAGTTGAGTGAAATATTGCCCAAAGCTTGTGGTGCCCCTATATGATCCAAAACACAGTGTAATAGACTCATTCCGCAACGTCGAGGAGACAAACCCTTTCATACACGGAATAATTTATGTTTTAAGTTTTAATCTCGGTCCTTACTTTCAGCTAAAAAAACTTATTTTTTTATTTAATTTCTGAACATTTTTGAAAAAATGCAGGTTTTGAATTGGCTCACAGTGTATGAATAATTAAAATGAAGTTTTTATATTCTTTTTTTTGCTAAATGGCTTTCTAAAAATTATTCCGTATATGAAAGGGGCCGTCCCCTCCTCAGCGCCTCGATCTTTATGCTAAAGTATTTTATTGTTTTAAAAGTATAATTGTGAGAAAGAGTCAAAATTTAGCGTAAAGTGTGAGGCGCTGAGGAGGGGAAAGCTCTTTTCATATACGGAATAACTGCTGTTCGTTTTAAGTTTTAATATCGCTCCTTACTTTCAGTTCAAGCAAACTTTTCTTATTTAATTCTTGAATTTTTTTGAATTAATGCAGATTTTGAATTTGGTTCACCGTACGTGAACAATTAAAAAGAAATTTTTATATTAATTTTACTTTTTTGGTTAAATGGCTATCTCAAAGGGGGCGTAAACACGCATCCGTGATATTTCTTCTGGCAAAAAATACAAAATTCCACATTTTCGCAGATGGGAGCTTGAAACCTCTACGCAGGGTTCTCTGGTACGCTGAATCTGATGGTGTGATGTTCATTAAGATTCTATGACTTTCATGGGGGGTTTTCCTCTTTTTTCGAAAATAAGGCAAATGTTCTCTGGTTTTAACTTTTGATGGGTAAGACTAAACCTGATGAAACATACATATTTAAAATCAGCATTAAAATTCGATTCTTTTGATGTCCCCGTGAAAAATTCCTCCATAAAAATATCATCCCAAGCAACAACATCCCCCGAACCCCCTCCCCAAAAAAATCCCCTGAAAACGTCTGTATACTTCCCAATAGCCAATACCATATGTGAACAATGGCAAAGTTCATAACTTGCAGCCCTTCCCCTGGGGACTGTGGGGGATTAAGTTATCCTCAAAGACATAGTTATTAGATATTTCGACTATGCTGAACAAAATTACTATCTCAAAATTTTGATATGGTTACTTTGGAAAAAAACAAGCGTGGGAGGGAGCCTAGTTGTCCTCCAGTTTTTCTGTCACTTAATAAGGGCACTAAAACTTTTAATTTTCGTTCGAACGAGGCCTCTTGCGAAATTCTAGGACCACTGGGTCGATACAATCACCCCTGGTGAAAACATACAATAGAAACAAACAAATAAACACGCATCCGTGATCTTTCTTCTGGCAAAAAATATAGAATTCCACGTCTTTGGAGATGGAAGATTGAAACTTCTACAACAGGGTTTTCTAATACAATGGATCTGATAATATTATTTTTATTAAGATCCTATGACTTTTAGAGGGCGTTTTCCCTTTTCGGAAATAAGGCAAATTTTCTCAGGCTCATAACTTTTGATGGGTAGAATTAAAATTGATGAAACTTATAAATTTAAAATCAGCGTCAGAATCCGATTCTTTTGATGTATCTATTGGTATCAAAATTCCGTTTTCAGAGTTTCGGTTACTATTGAGCCGGTCTCTCCTTACTTACACTTCGTTACCATGAACTATTTGATTGAGTCGTTTTATTCTCAGCGATTTTTATGATTCTGTTGTGCTTTCTTATATTTGTTTCGATGGTTTTCTCTGTTTTTTCTCTCTCTTTTATTTGTACTCCAATACGATTTTTATGTATTTTTTTTTTTGGGGGGGGGGGGGAATAAATCCGTCATCATCATCATATAATTCGAAAAATGTATGGTTCAATAATTCGTGAATAAATTCTGCTAGTATTTGTCTATTATTAAATTTAAAAAAATTAATTGAAATTAAGGAGCAACATAAAGGCTTAAAACGAACAGAAACACAGAAACGTGTATGAAGGGGATTGCCCCCTCCTCAACACCTCGCTCTTAACGCTAAAGTTTCTTAGTACTTTTAAAAAAGTTTCCTATTATTCTAATTAAAAGACTCTTGTGTTTCGGGAGTCGTTCTTAAAAAAATGGGACAAAAACCAAACTTTAGCGTAAAGAGCGAGGTGTTGGTGAGGGGGCAATCCCCTTAAAACACGTAATAATTTCCGTTCGTCTTAAGTTTTAATGCTGTTCCTTACTTTCAGTTGAAAAAACTTGTTTTTTTAATTTAATTTCAGGTCGTTTTTGAGTAATGCCAGAAAATCCGACCCCATCTCAACGGATATTTACCCCTCCCCACTGAAATATTGAATTGAATTGAATTTGTTTATTACCCATTATAATACACACAAAAAACGGAGTATAATGTGAATAAAAGAAAAGAGGAAAAAGAAAATGACCTAAAAAACTAAACAACACTTCACCTTACTTAAAAACAATTAAAACATACAAAAGCAAAATCATTGAATCAAAATAGTGCTCCATGGGTGTCGACCAATTCTACTATTATAAGCTTCTATACTTTTTCTGATAGAAGCATTTGGGTCTATGATGCCGTATCTTTTAATGACCCAGGAGTTGCTTGACTATGGTGGAAGGGCAAGCAGGTATTTATCATACCGGAAATAGATTCGCCGAAGCTCCTTCGTCTCGGTTATCGTAAACGTACGCCAAAAAGGTGCAAGATATAGGAAATTCAGGAGTGCAGAAGCATTGTAAAGATTCGCTAGCACTTTGCAGTTGAGTCGAAGTCTGTTTGCTACCAAGCTTCCCTATGCAGTTGTTGTTCGACGTTGAAAATGAAGGATCAAGAGCCTTCTAGTTACTTTAAGAGTGTCACCGATAGAAAGCCCTAAATATTTCATTTGTGATTTTGCGAAAACTGGCGCACCGTCGAGATTAATCGTAAATCCTGCTCGAGTTTCATCCCAGTTGAACAGAACCACGTTCGAATTTTCTCTATTGAATGTAAGGTTAATCTTAGCATATTCTTAACTTGAAATAGCAAAATTGCTTTCGAACGACTGTACTGCTCGACTGGGGTTAAAAATATCATCTGCATAAGCGACAAGTGACACATCAATCCCTTTTAAAATACACAAAGGAACTGCGCTGGATTGGGCGTTCAGGATACAGTTATTGAAGGCAACTGGAGAGGTAAGGGCACCCTGTCTGGCTGGAATAACGAAACGTGTTATGGTCCCATCAGGTAGCCTGATAACAACAGCAAGATGGTTATACATATCATACAAAGCACGAATGGCAGACGTGTCAACCCCACGTTTATACAGCTCAAGGAGAATTTGTGCGTGAATCAGAGAGTCTAAAGCATGGCTTACATCATGACTCTCTAGGACGAGCGAATCACCAGACTTATCAACATCTATAAGTATTGACGATAGGGGAGTAAGCGCGTGGGCGCACCCTAGGCCTTTTTGGAAGCCAAACTGATATGGTGGCATTTATCTATAAGCTCTGGCATTACGAGTGTTTCAAAAATCTCGCAGAAAGTAGTAGCAACTGTAATAGGGCGATATGAAGAACACTCATTTAGCAATTTATTCTTTTTTGGAACAGGAGTAAGACGACCAGAAGAGAACGAGGTCGGAACTATTCCGGTTGTGAACATCATTTGGAACATGAGATCAAGGTGGCACAGTAGTAGGGGACTTCCAAGAATAATGTGTTTAGCCCAAATATTATCTGTACCCCTCGAAGAAGATTTCATAATTTTTTGCACGGAATTCCTAATATCAGACAGTGAAACGATAAACGTGGGTGCAGCCTTTTTTGACAGTATCCGATTGAGATCACATTTAAGGGGATATTCTACCTTGGAATCAGGTTCTGAAAACTCTTTCAAAAAATACTGTTGCCAGGCCTCAGCAGAGATATGAGCTGACGGAGCGTTTCTTTCGCTCTAGTTGCGGGTTAAACTTTTCCACAGAAGCGTCGGATTACTCATTATTTTTTCTGAAAAATCAGAACGAATAGCGGCTCTATGTTTTTGCAGTTCTTTGTAAAAATGGCGCTTTGCGGAAATCCGTATTTGGTTCACTATGCCGTTCTTGGGTCTCCCGCATTCTATCCATATGCCTAGCCAAAATTTGGCCTTCTGGCAGGCTTCAACAAGGGATGGGTTCCCGGACCAGCCCTTAATTTGTGACCCAGCACGGACTCTGGATCGAGGGACAAAGTGTGATTCCACTTGTAGTAGCGCATGCGAAATAAGTGACGAGTAAATATTTAGTTGTAGACGAATTTCAGACGTGGGAATAGGTACTGATGTTTGGAGCAAGTCAAAAGGTATTTTTATCTTCGAAAGTAGATTATCAAGCCAGTACTGATACTCAGGCAAATCGATTTTACTCCATTCAATGATAGTTCTCCATTTTAAAGGTCGATTTGCGCGCGCATTCGATAAAATGGTGCACTGATTCGGAACGATAGCGGTAAATGATCAGTAACAAAATTATATATTTTACAGAGCTTTTTACTCAAATATTTCGCGTAATTTTGATAGCCTAGACTTACCACTAACTATTATTTAACCTTTTTTTTCATTTTATTCGTTATGATGTAAATTTCGATTTTGTCACAGCTCTAGATGTGCTCTTGAAAATACAATAGCATTGGGCTAATAAGCTTTAGTATTGCCCTACTTCCCATTCTATGGAAGTTGTTCTGTATTTCAATCAACCCGAATCATAAAGATTGGTTCTAGCTCATTTTGTTGTCATGGTGTCCAATTTTGCTCTTGTAATAAGACATTTGAAGGTTTTCAATACAAATCGTTTTTCAAGTGCTTTTTATGGTTGTTAGATTGTAAAGTTTTGATAACAATTTATTAAGTCTCAAGTTCCATGGAACTGAAAGCACTAGCATAAAAAATAAAATAAAATACAAGCATAATCTTTTATTAGTTTTCAAGCTTGTAACAAGCAAATAAACATTGCTTCGCAACAACAACAAAATAATCTGACTTCAAAGACATCGGGTTTCCTTGATTTTGAATTCAGTTTAAGAGTTCAGTAATGACTTCGTTTGAGTTATTGTTTGAGAAATATTTTTTGGGGTATTTTCGTTGAAAAGCACTATTTGCATTTTTATTTTTTTTAAATGAAAAAAAACAACAAATTTATCCTCCCTGATTTTGAAAAATACATTTACGTCTCCCCTTTAATTTTTTGACACGGATTCCCTCTCTTTGCAATCCAACAATGCTAAGCTTTCTTTGTTCACACTCTCTTTCATGTTTTTGGTCTCTTATGTTTATGTTTCTAAGAATATTTCTCTGGGATAAACCGTTGTTTAATACGTCAATACTAGGAAGTAAAAAAGGCCTCTTGTTTCATATTTCAAAAATTCCCAGAGAACTGGAAAACTAAAACAGACTGTATTTATCTGAAAAACCTGTTTCATATTTCTAAGGGATGATATGAAGAGTTGCTTTTAGCCAGGAAAAGTTTTGAAGCTTGAAGATACATTTACTTCACACAGAGATATTACAGTTGGAACAAAACTCCATTACATGCGGCTGGATAACGTTGGGGGATTGTAAGAGCTAGGTATAGAGAAACAGAGAGTTTACTTGTAAGACATGTTGTGACCAAAAACTTTTCGCTCGTCTTACTGGCTCTTAAACACTGCTACACCATCCATAAGTTTTAAACAAGAAAGTGTTATTTGTTCCTCCAGAAAATGCATTTATTCGTTAATCTAGATTTATTGTTCAGCTATCTCAAAGCATATGCTTTGTTACTGCTACTTTCCTACCCAGAAATAAGAAACGATTTGATCGGCTTGCGAAATGCGTCAAAGAAATAAGTCAATGGAATGAAAGCAAACTTTTAACATGCAGTTCTAGGACAGTCATCTTTCTTTTTCTTTTTGCTAGATTGTTCCTAAATAAAAACCATTTAAAGCAGTGGTTCCCAACCAATTTTGGGCCACGCCCCTGCTAGGCATTTATAAAATCCTGATGCACCCCTCGTGATGTTTAAATTTGTTACCCAAAATTTTACACGTATTCACCTTAAGGAAGCTTTAAAGGCTCGGTATCTTGGTATCTTTTTTCGAATCGTCCTCTAGGTGAAATTTATGCGAATGAATTTTTTCCTCTGTTTATGACTTTCTTTTAAACGTGCTCTTTTTTCATATATGCAAAATTTAGCAATCTTGGCTACAAGTGGTTTGCCCTCCCGGGAGTATCCTGTTTAAAATTAGACTGTAGTGGTTTACAAATCCATGCAATACCCTTCAGTGACTGGATCGTACTCGGATTCAGAAGTAGAATCACGTGATCTGGGAGATCAACATAGATTCAATCTCGCACCTGTAGGTCAGTCAAATATTTTGGGTTAGAAATTTGGTTTTTTGCTTCCTGGTTAGTTCAAGTAACCACACTTATATTTATTAAACACCTAGATGTTTGATAAGTGCTTTGTTTCTCCCCCTCCCCTTTTCAGACAGGCCGCGACCCTAAGATTGCAAATCCCTCTACCAGCCGAGCTAAGCGTTTTTGTTAGTTTGTCTTGCAACTCAGATTTATCAAACAGCTCGTGGTAACGCTGTAGTAAGGAGCGACCTGGCTTAATAGTGAACGAAACTTTAAAAAATGGAAGTTTCATACTAATAGTTACATCAAAAGAATCGCATTTTAATGCTGATTTTAAATATATAAGTTCTATCAAGTTTAGTCTTACCATCAAAAGTTACGAGCCTGAGAAAATTTGCTTTATTTTAGAAAAATAAAGAGAGACACTCCCTAAAAGTCATAGAATCTTAACGAAAACCACACCGTCAGATTCAGCGAATCACAGAACCCTATTGTAGAAGTTTCTAGGTCCTATCTACGAAAATGTGGAATTTCGCATCTTTTGCCAGAAGACAAATCACAGATGTGTGTTTATTTATTTTCTTTTTTTCCCCAGGGGTGATCGTATCGACTCAGTGGTCCTAGAATGTTGCAACAGGGCTCATTCTAACGCAAATTAAAGTTTTAGTTCTCTTTTTAAGTGACCGAAAATAATAGGGCACCTAGGCCCCCTCCCACGCTCATGATTTCCCCAAAGTCACCGGATCAAAATTCTTAGATAGCCATTTTATTCATCGTAGTCGAAAAACCTAATAACTATGTCTTTGGGGACGACTTACTCCCCCGTAGACCCTGTGGTCTACACAGTGTAGACCACTTTGACCAGTGTTTACATATAGTAATGGTTATTGGGAAGTGTACTGACGGTTTCAGGGGGATTTTTTTAGTTTGTGGGGGAGGTTGAGGGGGGGGGGTACATGGGAGAATCTTTTCATGGAGGAATTTGTCATGGGGGAAGAGAATTTCAATGAAGGGGGCACAGGATTTTCTAGCATTATTAAAAAAAAAGAAAAATAAATATGAAAAGTTTTTTCAACTGAAAGTAAGGAGCAGCATTAAAAAATACAACGAACAGAAATTACTACGCATATGAGGGGTTCACCTCCTCGTAATACCTCGCTCTTCACGCTAAAGTATTTCTAGTAGTTTAAACTATTTATTTTACGGCCTTTGTGATTCAGGGGTCATTCTTAAGGAACTGGGACAAAACTTGAACTTTAGTGTAAAAAGCGAGGTATTGACGAGGGGGTGAACCTCCTCATATACGTAATAAAAACATACGAATATAGAAGTTCGTTACGTAAGTTAATTTGTAAGTTACGTATATTTCTTACAAATGAAAACGTTCGAAAAAAATTAAAAGTTCTAGTTGCCTTTTTAAGTAGTCAAAAGGTTGGAAGGCAACTAGGCCTCCTCCCTTTCTCCTTTTTTTCTCAAAATCTTCCGATTAGAACTATGAAAAAGCCATTTAGCTAAAAAAAAATTAATATGCAAATTTCGTTTTAATTATTTATGTGCGGAGAGCAAAAATCAAAACATGCATTAATTCAAAAGCGTTCAGAAATTGCAAAAAAAAACAAGTTTTTTTTTTTACTGAAATTAAGGAGCGACATTAAAACTCAAAACGAACAAAAATTACTCTGTATAATTATTCTGCAGATAAGGTATATAGAAACGGTGATCGTATAAACGTCGGAGGGGGCTCATTGGATTTGTAATCAGAAGTTCTAGTTCCCTTTTTAAGATTCAGATTGATCAAAGGATGGATATCCCCCCCACTCCTCATATTTCCCCAAAATGCATATGACAGAAATTTTGAGATGGACATTTGTTCTTTTTTGATCCCTTCTATTTTGCTGATTTTTCAGCCAGGATTCTTTTCCTAAAAATTTGTCACCCGCAACAACCAATAACTGCATATGGAGGTCTTTTTCGTCAAATTCTGGATTCCCATTTATTTTTATATTTTTAGAATGAACCAAATTTGCTTTTAACAAGTTTTAAGCAAAATTGTGCTATTTCAAATAATATTTTTTAGACGGAGTTGTAACCCTTTTGAGCTAAAAAAAATTTCATATTTGACACATATCAAAATTGCCTGAACCGTAGATAATTATATGAAATGGTCAGGAATTATTAAAAGCTTTCAGGGTACAGCCGAAAGAATATGAACAGACTAAATTTTACTCAAGTCAATAAAATGACAGTCACAAAATGTAGGGCATTGTGTAGAGAGGCGGGGGAGGGGGAACAAATGCCTGAAGGACCCATTTCAATGCCTAAATTGTATAACACTCCATGGGTCTTAACTCATATACAGATATGGGTGTTAATGGGGAGGGGAGATGTAGGATTTAATATCTCGTCTCTCTGCTTTCTCAGGCATGACGTACCATTAAATAGCAAAATTAGAGAACGAAGTGCATAGAACCGAATTTTTGCGAAATAAATTTTTCTAAGTTCTTTCCTTTTAATGTTCGGACATTGAGAGATCAAAATAAAAGAAGAATAAAAATTTACCCTTGTTGGTAGAGTGGCCAGTAATCACTTACAAAATAAAACATTTTCCAATATTCCTTCCTTAAGACAAACGGAGAACATTAGAAAAAGGGCCAGCTGTAACACAAGCCAGGGGTGGTAATTGACGAAAATGCGGGAAGGGAGGGGGGAAGAATTTTACAAAAATTTCTTTTCAATGAAAATACAAAAAAGTAAACTTTAAAATCTAGGTGGAAGGGAGGGGGGATTTTGGTGCTTAATTGTTTTTTCCGCAGAAATACTACAAAAAGGTAGTACTAAAAATTTCAACCCTTGCATAATAAAGATGATAAGACTGAGTGTGGAAATTATAGAAGCAATAGCCTGATCTCTGTATGTAGCAAATTACTTGGTATGATGATGCTTTTTAGACTAAGCGATGCAGTGGACAAAGTTTTAAGAGAAGAAGGTGCTGTTTTAGGAAGGATAGGGGATTTTTTTTTTACCAAATTTTTACTTTGCGTTCGATTTAGCTGATAAAACAGCTTTAGCGAAGGTCCTATCCTTGACTGGATCTGCTCTCTTTGGGGGAGTTAGGTGGTGGGGTTCAGTGCTTTGGCGAGTTTGGTGCTTCTGGACGTGCTAGGACGATGAAAATTGGTAGGCGTGTCAGGTAGCTGTACAAACTGTCTTAATAAAGTAGTTTTCCCCTATTCGACCATCTGGAAGGCTGAAGGGAAAGGAAAAATAAAAAAATTGAGGTATTTTTAACTTACGAGTGGGTGATCAGATCTTAATGAAATTTGCTATTTAGAAGGACCCTCCTGACTTAGAGCTCTTATTTTAAATTCCGACCGGCATTAAGCCTCTAATTTTCCTTTTAAAGCAATTTAACGATTCTTAGAATTTAGCTAGAGCTCATACCATACGAGCTCTAGGCTCTTGGCTCTTCCGGCCTCGGCACAAGTGCCATATGGGCTCTTAGCTCTTGTTATCTTTAGTGTTTAAGAAAAACCTCACAATTTTCAAACAGCCAAAAGATATATATCTTCAGACATCATGGTTTTCAGAAATGAATAGACCTAAGGTGAATCTACTGGGCAAAGAATGATTTTATTTTGAGTTTTTTTTTTACCAATTAAGTTCATCACTCATAGCTGTATTATAAAAGAAATTTTACCTCATCATAGAGCGGGAGAGAGAAGACATCAGGCACTGGAGTTGATAAAAGTGGTGGTCGAACATTGTGCAGCGGCACTGCTAACAAAGGGAGCGGAACGGCTGCTCTAGGGTATTTTGGAAACCCGAATGGTCTACTTAACAGCAAATTCGATGAAATATGCCTGATATCTCTTCTTTTATTTGTCTTAGCATGGCAAAATTTCCTACGATTATCTCTGTTGATGTTGTTGTTGTTGATTCCAATTGGCTTTTTTGATTCCACCTTTTGCACCTTGGGTGGGCCACTGTCGTCTTTTTCATCAGATTTCCTTTTGTTTATTATTTCTTCGTTAGGTACAGCATGCAACTCCCCCTAAAAAAGAAATAATGTATTTTTACATAAAATAATCAAACTCTAAAGATTAAAGGTTTCCAAGTTATGACTGACAAGCCAAATATTTGTTTACTAAAAACTCACTGCAGCACCAAGCCGCCTCAGGACAACACAGATAAGTACATTATTCCTTCATCCCAATCTATTTAAAGCCCCCGTTCTTTACACCCTGTCTGTATGTATGCATGTATTATATATATATATATATATATATATATATATATATATATATATATATATATATATATATATATATATATATATATATATACGATCTCTCGTATTTTCTGATTATCTCTCCAGGTAATAGTTGAGTTTTAGTGAATTTTATTCAGCATTCACTTAATAAATCAAAACAATAATTAAGAGAATTTTATCAAGCCTACCTGAAATAATTGTGCTCCTTAAGACAAGTTCATCTAATTGATAAATAAATGATGATAAATATAAAGAGGGATAGTACACAACCCTGCTTAACTCCTGATTTAATACAAAACCAGCTGCTAACCTCATTTCCTACCTTAACCACAGCAGTATTATTCTCGTACACAGCACAAATCACTTTGATGTATTCGTCTGGTATACCATATAAGGATAAGACCTTTGCTAAAGCTCTTCTACCAACAGAATCGAACGCTTGCTCATAATCTATAAAACTGAGGACCAAAGGTGTTTGACAACTAAGGCACTTCTCAATTATAACGTATTAGTGAAAATTTGGTAGACACATCCTCTACCTTTTATAAAACCGCACTGTTCTTCTCTTAAAACTTTTGTCTACAGCATCTCTCAGTCTGAAAAGTATCATAGTACTAATAATCTGCTACCTACAAAGACCAGACTAATACCTCGATAATTACGACACTCAATCATATCACCTTTCTTATACAGTGGTTTAATTTAGGTTTTCTTAAAATGGTTAGGTACTTCCCCTTTTCCAAAAATCATATCCACAATCTTCAGTAACTTATTTCTAACCTCAGAGCAATCATATTTAAGAATCTCATTTACCACACTATCAGCACCTGGAGCCTTATTATTTTTCTTATCTTTTTAATACTGTCACTAGTTCTTCCTCACAAAACAAATCTTTCTTCACATCCAGGGTATCAAAAACTTTTTATTTTCCTCTATATCTTTTCCTGCAACTGTATCTAGGTTTAGCACATTCTCGAAATATTCCAACCATCTCTCTTTAAGTCTTTACTTATCACTAATTGTGGCCCCGTTCTTATCTTTAACTGAGACAAGTCCGGATTGACTTCCCCCTCTCAATTTATTAAAATGTCAGTACAATATTTTACTATTATGCCGTATAGCTGCATCTCCCAGATCCTGGGCAACTTTATCCATGGCCTCAACTTTACACCTCCTTAGTTCATATTTTAATGTTTTCTCCATTTTCTTTATATTCCTTTTGTTTCCACATGATTTATCAGTTAGATAATTCTTGTATAAACCCCTTCTTCTCTCAATTAAACATAAAGCTTAATCACTTATATTCCTAGCTGTAGTATTAACTTTCAGCCTTAAGACACCATCAGCAACTTCATAAATTATTTTCCTAAAATTATTCCGACCGTCTTCCAAATTGTCAACTTCTCTGGAGACAGTTATCCTTCCTAAATTTCAGCTTTAAATTAATCCTAGACACTACTAGATGCTGATCTTTAGTTTTAACATCAATAACAGCACTCCTATATACCCTACTATATTGTACTGACCCTGCTAGTCTTCGGTTTACAATAACATAATCAATAAAGTTTGCTGTCTTACCATCATGTGAATACCATGTCAACTTATGGGTCATTTTATGAGCAAACCCCGTATTGGTTATAATTAGATTGTCATACCTACAAACTTGCAAAAGTTTGTAGCCATTTCTGTTTTCTTTTCCTACATCAAATTTACCTAGGCTAGGTTACCATTTATCCATATATCTAACTGGGACCCTGTCTATTTGCTTCTGTAACTGTAAGTACAATTCATCTGAGTTACTAGTATCTCTGTCAGGGGGTTCAACAGGGGCATATATTACTATAACTGATACCCTGAACTTTTCAGTCCTAAAATGAGCAATTAGTATTCTATTATTAATGCCTTCCCAGCCTAAACAAGACTTAATAGCTTCCTTATTCATCATAAGCCCTACTCCCTGTCTATGTACCCCATCATTCCTGCCTGAGTAAACGATTTCTATAGCACCTAATTTCATACTTCCTACTCTTGGGATATGAGTTTCTGAAACTCCTATTAAGTTAAAATCGTTAAAATCGTCTGAATTCGTCACTCAAAATGTTGATACAACAGTCATTTTTTTTTAACGTCATAACATTCCAAGTTCCTATTTTCTTGTTCTTTAAATTAATGGAGTTATTTTGGTCTAAGAACAAGAGCTAAGAGCTCATATGGCACTTGTGACAAGGCGAGAAGAGCTAAGAGCCAAGAGATCATATGGTATGAGCTCTAACAAAATTCTATGAATCAATAGATTGATTTAAAAATGAAAATAAGAGGCTTAATGCCGGTCAAGATTTAAAATAAGAGCTCTGAGTCACAAAGTCCTTCTAAATATCAAAATTCATTAAGATCCGATCACCCACTCGTAAGTTATAAATACCTAATTTTTTCTAATTTTTCCTCTCCCTTTTGCCCCCCAGATGGTCGAATCTGGGAAAACGACTTTATCAAGTCAAATTGTGCAGCTCCCTGACACGCCTACCAATTTTCATCGCCCTAGCACGTCCAGAAGCACCGAACTCGCCATATCACTGAACCCCTCCCCCCAACTCCCCCAAAGAGAGTGAATCCAATACGATTCTGTCAATCACGTATCAAGGACATTTGTTTATTCTATCCACCAAGCTTCATCCCGATTCCTACACTCCTAGTGTTTTTCCAAGATTTCCCCCTCCAAATCTCCACAATGTCAAAAGATCTGGTCGAGATTTGAAATAAGAGCTTTGAGACATGAATTCCTTCTAAAATCAAATTTCATTACGATCCGATCATCTATTCGTAAGATATAAATACTCCAATTCTCATATTTTCCAAGAATTCCGGTTCCCCCCTCCAACTCCCCCGAATGTCACAGGATCTGGTCGGAATTTGAAATTAGAATCTGGTCACCCTTTCGTAAGTTACAAATACCTCAATTTTCAAAATTACCCCCCCCCCCCAATTCCACCAAAGAGAGCAGATCCGGTCCAGTTATGTCAGTCACGTATCTTAGACAGATTTCTATTCTTCCCATCCAGTTTCATCCTGATCTCACCGCTTTAAGTATTTTCTAAGATTTCCGGTCCCCCCAACTGCCCCCCCCCAATTACGCTTGATCCGGTTTAGATTTAAAATAAGATATCGGAGTTACGAGGTCCTTCTAAATGTGAAGTTTCATGAAGATCCGATCACTCCTTCGTAAGTTAAAAATACGTCATTTTTCTTAATTTTCAGAATTCCCCCCCCCCCCCCGCAATTGAGCGGATCCGTTCCAATTATGTAAATCACGTATGCAAGACTTCTGCTTATTTTTCCAACCAAGTTTCATCCCAATCCCTCCAATCTAAGCGTTTCCCATCATTTTAGGTCTCCCCACCCCAAACTTCCCCCAATGTCACCAGATACGGTCAGGATTTAAAATAAGAGCTTTGAGACACGATATCCTTCTAAAAATCAAGTTTCATGGAGATCCAATCACCCGTTCGTAAGTTAAAAATACCTCATTTTTTCTAGTTTTTCAGAATTACCCCCCCCCCCAACTACCCCAAAGAGAGCGGATCCGTTCTGGTTATGTCAATCATGTATCTAGGACTCGTGTTTTTTTCCCCACCAAGTTTCATCCCGATCCCTCCACTCTAAGTGTTTTCCAATTTTTAGATTTCTCCCTCCCAACTCCCCCCCCCCAATGTCACCAGATCCGGTTGGGTTTAAAATAAGAGCTCTGAGCCACGATATCCTTCTAAATATCAAACTTCATTGAGATCCGATCACCTGTTCGTAAGTTAAAAATACCTCATTTTTTTTTATTTTTTTCAGAAATACCCCCCCCCCCCAACTACCCAAAAGGGAGCGGATCCGTTCCGTTTATGTCAATCATCTATCTAGGACTTGTGTTTATTTTTCCCACCATGTTTCATCCCGATCCCTCCACTCTAAGTGTTTTCCAAGTTTTAGGTTTCCCCCTCCCAACTCCCCGTCCCCATCACCAGATCCGGTCGGGATTTAAAATAAGAGCTCTAAGACACGATATCCTTCTAAACATCAAATTTCATTGAGATCCGATCACCCGTTCGTAAGTTGAAAATACCTCATTTTTCTAATTTTTAAGAATTACTCCCCCCCCCAACTACCCCAAAGAGAGCAAATCAGTTCCGATTATGTCAATCATGTATCTGGGACTTGCGCTTATTTTTCCCATCAAGTTTCATCCCGATCCCTCTACTCTAAGTGTTTTCCAAGATTTTAGTTTCCCCCCCTCCAACTCCCCCCAATGTCATCAGACCCAGTCGGGATTTAAAATAAGAGCTCTGAGACACAATATCATTCCAAACATCAAATTTCATTAAGATCCAATCACCCGCTCATAAGTTAAAAATACTTCATTTTTTCTATTTTTTCCGAATTAACCGGTCCCTACTCCCCCCCCCCCCCCCAGATGGTCAAATCGGGAAAACGACTATTTCTAATTTAATCTGGTCCGGTCCCTGATACGCTTGCCAAATTTCATCGTCCTAGCTTACCTGGAAGTGCCTAAAGTAGCAAAACCGGGACTTTAGGTTTTCCCCCTCCAACTCCCCCCAATGTCGTCAGATCCGGTCGGGATTTAAAATAAGAGCTCTGAGACACAATATCATTCCAAACATCAAATTTCATTAAGATCCAATCACCCGCTGATAAGTTAAAAATACTTCATTTTTTCTATTTTTTGCGAATTAACCGGGCCCCCACTCCCCCCCCCCAGATGGTCAAATCGGGAAAACGACTATTTCTAATTTAATCTGGTCCAGTCCCTGATATTCTGACGATATTTCATCGTCCTAGCTTACCTGGAAGTGCCTAAAGTAGAGAAACCGGGACCGACAGACAGACCGACAGACCGACAGAATTGGCGAGTGCTATATGTCACTTGGTTAATACCAAGTGCCATAAAAAGCAATGATCCCGGATACCACGACAGGACGGGGATCAACATATCTTCTCAGGTCTACACCGAAACGCTTAAGCCGGCTTAGAACCGGGCAGCAAGAAGTCCATAGGACCTCCAGTATGAATGGAGGCTTTATACGGTCCATCTTGATCATCACATGGTTTTCAGCACTTGACAATGCTCTTCTATCAACAAGAGTCGAAATGCTGCACAGACAGTCCCAAGCATATTACTTCCAATTCATTATATATTCATGCCTACAAATATTATGATACTACGGGGAGACAACGCATAGTAGATAAATTAACTTGGAAGACGTTCTTCAACCGGAAAACGCACGTCAAAACAGACCAAGTCCAAAAGAATTATCCATTATCGGAATAAACAAACGCGAATAAACAAACTGAGCACAATACAAATTGATTTTTTTTCTTCTTTTTTAGTTTAAGCCATGCCAAGTAACAATGCACTCTAAGGGGCACTAGTAGTTTTTGATTTATAAACACATAAAATGTCAAAGT